>NC_057805.1:8523957-8823957 GCF_018294505.1 Triticum aestivum
TCATATGTGCAATTCACTCTATGTCTATGGATATCCTTGTATGTTCCTTATGGGACTAAGCCGTGTAGGTATTGAAAGTGCAACACTCCAATGAATTGCTCCATATGTTCTACATCAACTTTGAGCATCCACATCTTCATTGTCTACATGAAGTCATCATCAACAAAACCCAAGGTCAGTTCACCCCTCTTAGGGGGGATATCACATCTAGGGGGAGCTTTGCTCTAAAAATTGAGCTAAAACAACTCTAATGGTGTGAAAACATTAATGCTTTATGTAAAAGTGGTAACCCCACTTGTGCTTAAACGATGAGTAGGACCTAAGATCAAATGTTCTCATTTGACTCCTAAGTCAATATACTCATATATAGTTGACCTAGTCATCACCAATTGCTTGATAGATGCTAGAATTGTTTGTGCATGCTTTGACGCATGTTTCATTTGCTATCTTATTGTGTGGGCATGTTGGTTGCACAATTTCTCCATTCGAGGACATCCACTTGTTGTTTTGATTGTCTTTGTTTTTATTGGCCAAATGGATGGACAAGAATACCTAAGAACCTTCTCTAGCTATCTATGCTTTCCTTGTCTCAAACTCTTTTCATGCTACATCACAAAAAATTGAACAAGTCTCTTTCGGACCCTTCGGGTGAGGAGCACTCGGAGCCACCGATCTGTCAAGGGCTGCTTTCCAAAACCTTATATTGCATTTCGGTCAGACCAACTCACTCAAACTCGGTCACACCGAAAGCACTAGACTGATCTAGGTTTTCATCTCGGTGCTACCGATTAGAATGACTCACTCCCACCGAGTTGCAATAACTGCACACAGTTTTGCATCTCGGCGCCACCGAACCATTCCATTCGGTGCCACCGACAGCACATGGGTCTATATACTCAGCGGACTTGTATGGTTGAAAATTACTTCAAACCTCATGAGCCTGCGCCCCATTGCTGCCGCCCCCTTGGTCTTCGGATCATCGCCGTCTCTGCCTGTGCATCCCCGCCGCAGGTCTCCGTCTTCGTCAACGGGAATCGACACCGCTGTTGCCGCTGTAGAGGATCATCACCGAACTAGGGTACGATTCGATCTCCTCGTGCTATCCCTTTCCGATTCAATTCACAAGGATAATGCCATGTATCTTTCCACGGTTGAAATCCTTCTATCCATAGAAAAACTCCATTTATTAGCTTCGAAGAAAATTTTTAGGGTTAGGTTTCCGCCGAACTCATCTCGGACTGACCGAAGTGAAACTTTCGGTCCCATCGATTGCCTCTGGCCATTGCACAAAGTACAACTCGGTGCCACCGGAATGTACTAATCGGTGAGACCGACAGTAAAATCTCAGTGAAACCCTAGCATCTCGGAGCCACCGAACCACAACTCGGTCTGACCGATCTTGTGTGTCTAGGATCTGTATGTGCTTCAGTGTCACCGAGATGATCATGTCGGTAGCTCCGAAATGCCTTCTGCAGAAAACTAAAACTAAAGTTTGGACTCAATTTTTTTGCAAAACCAGCTGCTTTTTGTGATGCTCATCTACTCTGCCCATACCTATCTATTCAAAGGGTCTTCTTTGCAAGATGTCTGATGCAAGTGACAGCCAGAACAAGTCAGAGCAAGAGGCAAACCTGATTGAGGGCACAAGTCCTAGCAGTAGTTATGATGATGGTAGCAGGAGCACACCAAGCAATCTGCCTAAAGCTGCCACAAGGACGAGGAAGAAGAGAACCTCAGAGAGTGAGGATGAGGACTTTGTGGTAGATGAGGAAGTCACTTCAACAAAGAAGAAAGTGCTAAAGAAAGAATGTGACACTGCAGCTGCTACCAAGCTAGGTCTCAGGAAGAAAGCCCCTGCCAAAAGGGTTCCTATGTCAAAAGCCAAAAAATCTACACAAGAAACAATGACATTCATTCTTGAACAATCAGATGATGATGAGGCTGCTGTTAGGAAGAAGAAGAAGAGAGCTAGGAACACCAATGCCACAGTGCTTGGCAAGCCTTCCATGAGGGAACAAGAAGAAGAGGAGGAAGACGAACCTGTTGCACCTCCTGCCAAGACTCATAAATTGATGTCTGATGCTATGAAGTCTGCCAACCCCTCCAAGTCCAAGCCCAAAGCTCCAGTTCCTGCACCTAAGAGATCAACTAGGAACATCCCAGCTGCTGAAAAGAACAAGGCCCCCAGTGCCAGAGGTTCAAGAAGATGATGAGCAAGCAGTGCTCAAAAAGTTGAAGCCAAAGATTCTAGATCATGATGATGGACATCCATTTGCTGAAAACATGAAGCTCAGGAAAGACAAAGGACTGAGCGAATGGAGGCAAGTGGATTCATACTCAGTGAGGAGGAGAACAGCTTGTGATTATCGTTTCCATACCCGTGAACAGCAAGATTTCTATGAGACAGTGCTGCTTGACAAGAAGCCCATCATAAGCAACATGAAGTGGGTGGACTGGAAGTATATTGATGCTAATGAAGATTACTTCCCCCATGTTCATGAGAGCTTCAGGCTTACTGGAGTTGATGCTTTTGTTGGACAAAAGCTTACAAAATGGAATGATGAGATGGTGATGCAATTCTACTCCACAGCACATTTTTATCCAGATGGCAAAATTGTGTGGATGACCGAGGGCACCTGATACCAGTCATTTAACTCTGAGTGGCCTGCTCTCAACAATGCCCCAAAGGAAGATGAAAATAATGTTGATGTATATGGGAAGCCCAGGATGGACCACAACACTATGGCACATATGTTGATGTATTAAGGCCTTTGAAATCGACACACAGGCGCCAGGATTTATCCTTCTTCGGTACCATGACCAGGTTCGCTAGCCAGTCCGGATGTTTGATTTCTCTGATAAACCCGGCTTCAAGTAGCTTGGCTAGCTCCTCCCCCATAGACTGTCGTTTGGTTTCGGAAAATTGCCGCATCGTTTGCTTGACTGGTTTGTATCCCTTCAATATATTGAGACTATGCTCGGCCAGTCGGCGTGGGACTCCTTGCATATCCGAAGGGTGCCAGGCGAAGATGTCCCAATTCTCTCGCAAAAACGCGCGTAATGCGGCGTCGACCGTCGGATCCAGCTGCGCCCCAATGGAAGCTGTCTTCTTGGGGTCCGTCGGGTGAACTTGAAATTTGACTATTTCGTCTGCTAGCTTGAAGGAAGTGGACTTATGTCTCTTATCGAGGATGACATTGTCCCTGTCCACTATGGAACGTAGGGTAGTCAATTCTTCGGCCGCGAGGGCCTCGGATAGTGCCTCGAGGGCCAAAGAGGCGGTTTTATTTTCGGCGCGGAGTGCTATGTCCGGATCATTGGTGATAGTGATAACTCCGTTGGGCCCGGGCATTTTGAGCTTCATATACCCGTAATGGGGTATAGCTTGAAAGCGTGTGAATGCGTCTTGCCCCAGCAAGGCGTGATACCCGCTGTTGAAAGGTGCCTCATGGAAGAGTAACTCTTCATACCTATAGTTCTCCGGCGTGCCGAATACCACGTCGAGTTTGATTTTCCCCGAGCATCTTGCTTCTCGACTGGATATAATGCCTCGATAGGTTGTATGACTCTGCTCAATGCGACTCCTGTCCATTTGCATTTTATTGAGCGTGTCTTCATAGATGAGGTTTGATACGTCTCCGTCGTATCTACTTTTCCAAACACTTTTGCCCTTGTTTTGGACTCTAACTTGCATGATTTGAATGGAACTAACCCGGACTGACGCTGTTTTCAGCAGAATTGCCATGGTGTTATTTATGTGCAGAAACAAAAGTTCTCAGAATTACCTGAAACTCCACGGAACTTATTTTTGGAAAATATTAAAAATACTGGAAGAAGAATCCACGTCAGGGGGGCCTCCACCTGTCCACGAGGGTGGGGGCGCGCCTGCCCCCGGGCGCCGCCCCCTGACGCTCCACCGACCTCAACTCCAACTCCATATATTCGTGTTCGGGGAGAAAAAAATCGGAGAGAAGGATTCATCGCATTTTACGACACGGAGCCGCCGCCAAGCCCTAAAACCTCTCGGGAGGGCTGATCTGGAGTCCGTTCGGGGCTTCGGAGAGGGGAATCCGTCGTCATCATCATCATCAACCATCCTCCATCACCAATTTCATGATTCTCACCGCCGTGCGTGAGTAATTCCATCGTAGGCTTGCTGGACGGTGATCGGTTGGATGAGATTTATCATGTAATCGAGTTAGTTTTGTTACAGTTTGATCCCTAGTATCCACTATGTTCTGAGATTGATGTTGCTACGACTTTGCTATGCTTAATGCTTGTCACTAGGGCCCGAGTGCCATGATTTCAGATCTGAACCTATTATGTTTTCATGAATATATATGTGTTCTTGATCCTATCTTGCAAGTCTATAGTCACCTACTATGTGTTATGATCCGGCAACCCCGATGTGACAATAATCGGGACCACTCCCGGTGATGACCATAGTTTGAGGAGTCCATGTATTCACTATGTGTTAATGCTTTGGTCCGGTACTCTATTAAAAGGAGGCCTTAATATCCCTTAGTTTCCATTAGGACCCCGCTGCCACGGGAGGGTAGGACAAAAGATGTCATGCAAGTTCTTTTCCATAAGCACGTATGACTATATTCGGAATACATGCCTACATTACATTGATGAATTGGAGCTAGTTCTGTGTCACCCTATGTTATGACTGTTACATGATGAACCGCATCCGGCATAATTCTCCATCACCGATCCAATGCCTACGAGCTTTTCACATATTGTTCTTCGCTTATTTACTTTTCCGTTGCTACTGTTACAATCACTACAAAACCCAAAAATATTACTTTTGCTACCGTTACCGTTACTTCCATATTACTTTGCTACTAAATACTTTGCTGCAGATACTAAGTTATCCAGGTGTGGTTGAATTGACAACTCAACTGCTAATACTTGAGAATATTCTTTGGCTCCCCTTGTGTCGAATCAATAAATTTGGGTTGAATACTCTACCCTCGAAAACTGTTGCGATCCCCTATACTTGTGGGTTATCAAGACTATTTTCTGGCGCCGTTGCCGGGGAGCATAGCTCTATTCTTTGAGTCACTTGGGATTTATATCTGCTGGTCACTATGAAGAACTTGAAAGACGAGAAAACAAAAATTTATCCCTCAACTACGAGGGGAGGTAAGGAACTGCCATCTAGCTCTGCACTTGATTCACCTTCTGTTTTGAGTAAGCTTGCGACACCTAAACCTGCTTCTGCTATTAATTCTGATATGTCGCATGTTATTGATGATGCCACTTCTGCTATGCATGATACTTATGATGAAACTACTTCTATGCTTGATACTACTGTGCCACTTGGTGAATTTCTTGATGAACAACTTGCTAGGGCTAGAGAGAATGAAATTATTGAAACTGATAATATTGAAGATAGTGATGATGAAGACTCTCCCCCTAATAAATATGAATTACCTGTTGTGCCTGAGGGTTATGTTCTGGATGAAGAATCTGCTAGAGCCATTTTAGCTTGCAATGATAGAAGTGATCTTAAGAAGTTATTAGCTAAATGGAAGCAGCAATCTCTTAATGCTAGAATGAAACCTGACCCTGCTTTTGCTACTTCACCTATCTGTGTTACTGATAAGGATTATGAATTCTCTGTTGATCCTGATATAATTACTTTGGTTGAATCTGATCCTTTTTATGGCTATGAATCTGAAACTGTTGTGGCACATCTTACTAAATTAAATGATATAGCCACCCTGTTCACTAATGATGAGAGAACTCGCTACCTTTATATCCTTAAAATATTTCCGTTCTCATTAAAGGGTGATGCTAAGATATGGTTTAATTCTCTTGATCCTCTGCTAAATATTTCCCTGCTCATAAGAAACAAGCTGCTTTAAGGGATATATATAATTTTGTGCAAATTGAAGAAGAGAGTCTCCCACAAGCTTGGGGGAGGCTTCTCCAATTACTTAATGCTTTGCCTGATCATCCTCTTAAGAAAAATGAAATACTTGATATCTTTTATAATGGACTAACCGATGCTTCCAGAGATTACCTGGATAGTTGTGCTGGTTCTGTTTTCAGGGAAAGAACACCGGATGAAGCTGAAATTCTATTGAATAATATGTTGACCAATGAAAATAATTGGACACTTCCTGAGCCAATTCCTGAGCCTATTCCTAAACCAACTCCGAAGAAGAGGGGTGTTCTATTTCTCAGTCCTGAAGATATGCAAGAGGCAAAGAAATCTATGAAAGAAAAAGGTATTAAAGCTGAAGATGTTAAGAATTTACCTCCTATTGAAGAAATACATGGTCTTAATTTACCGCCTGTTGAAGAAATATATGATCTTAATCCATTCACCTATTGAAGAAACTCATGGTCTTGATAACCCGACACAGGTAGTAAAGGTAAATTCTCTCTATAGATTTGATGAAGGTGATATTCCTCACTATAAGTCTGCTAGACAATGCTTAGAAGAGTTTGATAATTTTATTGTTAAACAAGAAAACTTCAATGCTTATTTTGGTAGACAATTGAAATACAATTCCGATACGCTTGAACACTTGGGTGATTATATGTCTAGAGTTAAAGGTGAACTTAAACTCATTAGTAAACATGCTTCTATGGTTACCACTCAAGTAGAACAAGTACTTAAAGCTCAAAATGATTTGCTCAATGAATTAAATAGTAAGAATAATGATTATGCTGTTAGAGTGGCTACTAGAACTGGTAAAATGACTCAGGAACCTTTGTATCCTGAAGGCCACCCTAAGAGAATTGAGCAAGATTCTCAGAGAAATAATATTGATGCACCTAGTCCTTCTAAAAAGAAGAAAAAGAAAAATGATAGGACTTTGCATGCTTCTAGTGAACCTATTGCTGAAACACCTGAGAATCCAAATGATATTTCTATTTCTGATGCTGAAACACAATCTGGTAATGAACATGAACCTAATGAAAATGTGAATGATAGATGTTCATGATGATGCTCAACCTAGCAATGATAATGATGTAGAAATTGAACCTGCTGTTGATCTTGATAACCCACAATCAAAGAATCAACGTTATGATAAGAGAGACTTTGTTGCTAGGAAGCATGGTAAAGAAAGAGAACCATGGGTTCAGAAACCCATGCCTTTTCCTCCCAAACCATCCAAGAAAAAGGATGATGAGGATCTTGAGCGCTTTGCTGAAATGATTGGACCTGTCTTTTTGCGTATGCGTTTGACTGATATGCTCAAAATGAATCCTTATGCTAAGTATATGAAAGAAATTGTTCACTAATAAAAGAAAGATACCGGAAGCTGAAATTTCCACCATGCTTGCTAATTATATACTTTTAAGGGTGGAATACCTAAGAAACTTGGAGATCCAGGAGTACCAACTATACCATGCTCCATTAAAAGAAACTATGTTAAAACTGCTTTATGTGATCTTGGAGCCGGTGTTAGTGTTATGCCTCTCTCTTTATATCGTAGACTTGATTTGAATAAGTTGACACCTACTGAAATATCTTTGCAAATGGCTGATAAATCAACTGCTATACCTGTCGGTATTTGTGAGGATGTGCCTGTTGTGGTTGCAAACGTTACTATTTTAACGGACTTTGTTATTCTTGATATTCCCGAGGACGATAGTATGTCTATTATTCTTGGAAGACCTTTTTTGAATACTGCAGGGGCTGTTATTGATTGCAACAAAGGCAATGTCACTTTTCATGTTAATGGTAATGAGCATACGGTACACTTTCCGAGGAAACAACCTCAAGTCCACAGTATCAATTCTATTGGAAAAATTCCATCGATTATTTTTGGAGGTTTTGAATTTCCTCTTCCTACTGTCAAGAAGAAATATGATATTCTTATTATTGGGGATGTGCATATCCCCGTTGAGGTAACATAGTGTTATTCGAAATTTCTCCGGTTCCATGTTAGTCGGAATGAGTTTGTTAACAAGACCTGATCAACCTTGTTAGTGGATTCCTTTTGATGAGCATGAGATGGATGAAATAGAAGCACAACCTTCTGTACCCTCTCTTTACTTTCTGTTATTTAGTTGAAATAAAGTAAAAATAGTATTTTTCTGTCTGTTTTCTGAATTATCCGTGCAATATAAAAATACCCCGAAAATAAAAGTTCTCCAAATGCCCTGAAAATGGAATATGATTTTTTCTGGAATATTTGAGAATATCTGGCACTGAGAACACAGCAGGGGGAGCAAGCACCTGGCCACGAGGGTCCAGGGCGCGCCCACCCCTACAGGGCGCGCCCCTGCCTCGTGGGCCCATGGTGGCTCCCCTCCACTTATTCCTGCACCCACACACTTCTTCTTCCTCCCAAAAATCACCATCCAGCTCAAGCACGAGTTCTAGCTCATTTTGATGCGATTTTCGATCTCCTTGCTCAAAGCACCTCTCACAAAACTGCTTGGGGGGATTGTTCCTTGGTATGTGACTCCTCCATTGGTCCAATTAGTTTTTGTTCTAGTGCTTTATTCATTGCAAATTTGTGCTGCCTAGGTGACCATGTTCTTGAGCTTGCATGTCTAATTTATATGGTTCCAAGTAGTTCTAATGCATGATATAGTCTCTAGGCACTTGTAGGAGTAGTTGCTATCAATTTTGTTGAGCTTGGTTCACTTCTATTTGAAGTTACTAAAAATTTCAGAAATTTTTCAAAGGAAGAAATATGCTTAGGAAAATATACTAAGGTGGTCCTTCAAGGAAGCAAGGACCCAGGCTCGCAATGCGCGATGCCAATGATGAGCCACCAAGGAACGCTCCAGTGCGGCCTTGTGAATGGCCTTCAGAAGGCTTTATGGATCGAGCGGGAATCAAGGAAGAATTTAACGCTGATCTTGTGAGCTTCGAGGGAGAAAAGTGCCGCCAGTACCACTATCTCACTAGTTCCTTTGTGAGGAGGTTTGAATTTTCATCTTCACGCAATTCTCAAACTGTCCTGTTTGATCTTTATGAAAAATCTTACACTATGGACTTAGAGGATTTTACCACTGCTTGCAAACTTCCACAATGGGGTAGTACTAGTGAACCCCGCAAATTTGAATTTAGAGAATTTCTTGCTAGTATAACTGTGGGGGAATCTAGAGACATAGCACAAGCCACAATAGGGAGTAGTCATTTTCCTGCTATACATTATTTTTCTCTCTTCATAGGTAGGTGCATAAATGGTAAAGATGAAGCATGTCATATGTGTGTCCCTGACCTCAGTGTTCTCAGCAGTGCTGTGTTAGGAGATAAATCTTATAATTTGGGAGCTATTGTTGCACGTAGGTTGCATCATAATAGATTTAATGGAGATTTCTTTGGTGGAATTTATGCAACCCGCTTAGCTGATTTTCTTGGTGTAACCATACGTGATGATGATATTGAATTGCCTCCTACCAATCTAGACTTTAATGCTATGGTTCACCATCAGTTTGTCGAGAGGAATGAACCACCTCTCCAGTACCGACTAATCTTTGACAGGCGTCACGCTGTCAATATTGTTCTTCCTGCCCCTACTCTCTTTGACTTTCAGGAAAAAGGGAGACATTACATAACCAGAGAGGAGGCGGAGGAGTATAGGAGGAGGGCTGAGATAGCTCGCCTCCAAGCTGCAGCACACGATGCAATGACCGCTGCATCTCAGTACGACCCCAACTACAACTTTGGATATCCGCCAGGCCATCCGTGGCAATAAACCAACTTAGGCCAAAAGCCTAAGCTTGGGGGAGTACGTATTTCTCACCGACATTACATTCATGTTCACACACTCATTGCTAGATGTCGGTGCTCATACTCTTTCACTGTAATATCCATGCTAGTTTATTTTCTTTTTCTTGCTTTCTTCTTGTGTGTTTGATAAACCTTAAGAAAAACCAAAAAAATTAGTTGTAACTTTAAGTTAGTTTACTTTCTTGCTGTAGTAGTAATAATTAAAAACAAAACCCAAAAAGATTTCCCGTTCTTCTTTTGCTTGTTGGGAGCTTTCCCGTGTAAATAGTTTTATTTCTTTTCTTTTCTTTGGGGGTCGATAGGAGAAGACCATGATGAAATTGTTGAAGTGGCTCTTATATGCATTATTGTTGAATTAACCAAGAGCCCATATTGCCTTGTCTTCTCCTGTTTATTGAATGCTTGCAGATTCCAGCTTAGTCCAATGCACGTGCACTATTATTATTATTCGCATCGTTCGGTCGTGCAAGTGAAAGGCAATTATGACGATATATGATGGACTGATTGAGATGAGAGAAGCTGGTATGAACTCGACCTCTCTTGTTTTTGTAAATATGATTAGTTCATCGTTCCTGATTCAGCCTATTATGAATAAACATGTTTGCAATGACAATTAGAGATCATAGTTGCTCGTGCCATGCTTGATTAGCTATGAATTATAATGGTTTACCTTGCGTGCCAACATGCTATTAAAATGGTTGTGATGTGGTATAGTGGGGTGGTATCCTCCTTTGAATGATTTAAGTGACTCGACTTGGCACATGTTCACACATGTAGTTGAAACAAATCAACATAGCCTTCACGATATTTATGTTCATGGTGGATTATATCCTACTCATGCTTGTACTCAATGTTTATTAATTTTAATGCATGTTCATGACTGTTGTCGCTCTCTAGTTGGTCGCTTCCCAGTCTTTTGCTAGCCTTCACTTGTACTAAGCGGGAATACTGCTTGTGCATCCAATCCCTTAAACCCCAAAGTTATGCCATATGAGTCCACTATACCTTCCTATATGCGGTATCTACCTGCCGTTCCAAGTAAATTTGTATGTGCCAAACTCTAAACCTTCAAATGAAATTCTGTTTTGTATGCTCGAATAGCTCATGTATCAACTAGGGCTGTCCGTATCTTCCATGCTAGGCGGGTTATTCTCAAGAGGAGTGGACTCCGCTCCTCACTCACGAGAAAATGGCTGGTCACCGGGATGCCCAGTCCCATGCTTTATGCAAACTAAATCAAAATAATTGCAAACAAAACTCCCCCTGGGACTGTTGTTAGTTGGAGGCACTCGTTGTTTCGAGCAAGCCATGGATTGATGCTTGTTGGTGGAGGGGGAGTATAAACTTTACCATTCTGTTTGGGAACCGCCTATAATGTGTGTAGCATGGAAGATATCGCCATCTCTTGGTTGTTATGTTGACAATGAAAGTATGCCGCTCAAAATATTATTTATCTCTGCTTTAAAATCGAGCTCTGGCACCTCTACAAATCCCTGCTTCCCTCTGCGAAGGGCCTATCTATTTACTTTTATGTTGAGTCATCACCCTCTTATTAAAAGCACCAGCTGGAGAGCACTGCTGTCATTTGCATCCATTACTATTAATTTATATTGGGTATGACTATGACTGGATCTCTTTTACCATGAATTACAATGTCTAGTCAGTCCTTGATCTTTAAAGGTGCTCTGCATTTATGTTTTGCGGTCTCAGAAAGGGCTAGCGAGATACCATCCTGTTATATCATATTATGATTGTTTTGAGAAAGTGTTGTCATCCGAGATTTATTATTATTGCTCGCTAGTTGATTATGCCATTGATATGAGTAAACATGAGACCTAAGAGTTATTGTGAATGTGGTTAGTCATAATCTTTGCTGAAAACTTGAATGCTGGCTTTACATATTTACAACAACAAGAGCAAACAGAGTTTGTAAAAGTTTTTCTTTATCACTTTCAGTTTATCAACTGAATTGCTTGAGGACAAGCAAAGGTTTAAGCTTGGGGGAGTTGATACGTCTCCGTCGTATCTACTTTTCCAAACACTTTTGCCCTTGTTTTGGACTCTAACTTGCATGATTTGAATGGAACTAACCCGGACTGACGCTGTTTTCAGCAGAATTGCCATGGTGTTATTAATGTGCAGAAACAAAAGTTCTCGGAATGACCTGAAACTCCACGGAACTTATTTTTGGAAAATATTAAAAATACTGGAAGAAGAATCCACGTCAGGGGGCCTCCACCTGTCCACGAGGGTGGGGGGCGCGCCCCCCTGCCTCGTGGGCCCCCTGACGCTCCACCGACCTCAACTCCAACTCCATATATTCGTGTTCGGGGAGAAAAAAATCAGAGAGAAGGATTCATCGCGTTTTACGATACGGAGCCGCCGCCAAGCCCTAAAACCTCTCGGGAGGACTGATCTGGAGTCCGTTCGGGGCTCCGGAGAGGGGAATCCGTCGCCATCGTCATCATCAACCATCCTCCATCACCAATTTCATGATGCTCACCGCCGTGCGTGAGTAATTCCATCGTAGGCTTGCTGGACGGTGATGGGTTGGATGAGATTTATCATGTAATCGAGTTAGTTTTGTTAGGGTTTGATCCCTAGTATCCACTATGTTCTGAGATTGATGTTGCTATGACTTTGCTATGCTTAATGCTTGTCACTAGGGCCCGAGTGCCATGATTTCAGATCTGAACCTATTATGTTTTCATGAATATATGTGAGTTCTTGATCCTATCTTGCAAGTCTATAGTCACCTACTATGTGTTATGATCCGGCAACCCCGAAGTGACAATAATCGGGACCACTCCCGGTGATGACCATAGTTTGAGGAGTCCATGTATTCACTATGTGTTAATGCTTTGGTCCGGTACTCTATTAAAAGGAGGCCTTAATATCCCTTAGTTTCCATTAGGACCCCGCTGCCACGGGAGGGTAGGACAAAAGATGTCATGCAAGTTCTTTTCCATAAGCACGTATGACTATATTCGGAATACATGCCTACATTACATTGACGAATTGGAGCTAGTTCTGTGTCACCCTGTGTTATGATTGTTACATGATGAACCGCATCTGGCATAATTCTCCATCACCGATCCAATGCCTACGAGCTTTTCACATATTGTTCTTCGCTTATTTACTTTTCCGTTGCCACTGTTACAATCACTACAAAACCCAAAAATATTACTTTTGTTACCGTTACCGTTACTTCCATATTACTTTGCTACTAAATACTTTGCTGCAGATACTAAGTTATCCAGGTGTGGTTGAATTGACAACTCAACTACTAATACTTGAGAATATTCTTTGGCTCCCCTTGTGTCGAATCAATAAATTTGGGTAGAATACTCTACCCTCAAAAACTGTTGCGATCCCCTATACTTGTGGGTTATCAAGGTTCAGTCCGCTGCCACCGTCCATTAACACTTTAGTGAGCCGAAAGCCATCCACGATTAGGTTTAGGACCAATGCGGCTGGTGCCCGGACTGAGTGGGACCTTGGTTCGTCGTCGGCATTGAAAGTAATCGCCGTATCGTTCCAAGGGTTTACTACTGCTACTTGGCAGACTTCGGCGAGGTCGCGGAGCGCCCTTTTGCGCCGATTATTTGATGAGAAGGTCTCGAAGACCGTGAATACTTTGAGATCGTCCTCCTCTGAAGAGTACTTCTCTGGGGTAGTGTTGGTGAGGATACCCTTGCCGCTCTTGGCCACTTGCCAGAGTATCCAACATGCCCGTAGGTTCGTTGGTTCAGTATTCGGCGTCATGTGTATTTGACAGGGCCTATCAAACCATTCCTCGAAAACAGTCCTATGTCCCGTAAATGGCTTAATTTTCTTGTCCGCGGGATGATGGTCAGGTGCCCCACGAGGGTGCATCTTTTTTGCTCGTCCTGGAGATGGCTTAAAGGCCTGCGATTCCTAGCGGGCTGTCTGAGTTTTCCAAGCGCTTTCCATGGCGCAGTACTTATGTACTATGTGTGCCAAATCTTCAAAGTGCAGTACGCGATGGCGGTTGAGGGCATTAAGGATTCCCTCATCCGTACAGTTGTTGCGGAGTACTGAAATCGCGTCGTCGTCGCGGCAATCTTTGATCTTGTTTTTAACAAGGAGGAATCTAGCCCAAAAGTGATGGACCATTTCCTGAGGCTGCTGCCGCACATACATTAGATCGCATATGTCCGGGGGACCGGAATTGCTTGGGGAATATTGTCTATGGTGGGTGGGCGGGCTTAAATTCGCGCCATGACCCACTATGTAATCCGGGGTTTCATGAATTTCCGAGGTCACCAGCTCGGGCTCCAGAGTGTTTGGTGAGTTTTTGGACTTAACGTCCGGTCCTATGTTCGGAGAACAGGGAGTGTCCACCCGGAGACGGGTATCCGGCCCTCCGGGCTCAGAGATCCGAACATAGTTCATTCTCAACGTAGGAGAAGAGTTGTTGTTGGCCCGTTCCTCCACAACCACTACTAGATGGGTGATCGGCGGAGATTTTATTTCTCTCTGATCGGGTTTAAGCCCAATCCGATCATAGTCAGTTGCGACTCCCAAGGCGGCGATGCGATCTAGCAGCTTGTTCAAAGACGCTACATCTGCTGGTACCATCTTGTCGGAGTATTCGGGGCTGATGCGGAGATGATTTTTGGCGACTTGGGGGGCCGCCTTTGGCTTAACGGCTGAACGGGCGCCCATGGTGAAGCTGCCAAGCCGGAGGTTCTGCCCTGAAAATAGGGCTCCTCCAGAAATGATGCTGTCGTTGATGACAAGGCGGGCCATCAATCCCTCTATCGACGACACATAGGAACTCTCAATGAAAGCACCAATGTCGGTGTCAAAACCGGCAGATCTCGGGTAGGGGGTCCCGAACTGTGCGTCTAAGGATCGAAGGTAACAGGAGGCAGGGACACGATGTTTTACCCAGGTTCGGGCCCTCTCGATGGAGGTAATACCCTACTTCCTCCTTGATTGACTTTGATGAGTGTAGGGGTTACAAGAGATGATCTACCTCGAGATCGTAATGGCTAAACCCTAGATGTCTAGCCTGTATAATTATGGTTGCCCCTACGTACTCAACCCTCCAGTTTATATAGACACCGGAGGGGGCTAGGGTTGTACGGAGTCGGTTTACAAAGAAAGGAATCTTCATATCCGAATGCCAAGCTTGCCTTCCACGCCAAGGGGAGTCCCATCCAGACACGGGGGAACACCTTCCACATTGTATCTTCACGGCCCATGAGTCCGGACCATGTCACATAGCCCGGACGCCCGAGAACCCCCTAATCCAAGACTCCCTCACTAGGGTTAGGCGAAACCCCGCGGGGTTTAGAGGGGTTTTGAGCTCGTCAACAGGGTTTCCAAGGCTTTTACTGAGCATAACTAATTTAAAAAAATCGAAAAAATATGAAACCTTCGCCGTTCGTCGTTTTATAAGACACACTAACGAGGAAAAATACTAAACTTGGTATACAGACATTTTGAAAAAAATCCTAGCTGGCACGATCGAGGTCAAATGAGCACCATTAATTTAAAAAAATCAAAAAATATAAAAAACATGTGCACAATGTTGTCTTATGTGACATGTTACCAACCAAAAATCATAAACTTGGTCTATGGTCATTTTCATGAAAAAACCTTCACACATATGAGCTATCACGTACAACATTTCATAGAGTTCATGGAGAGGAGGTACGGTTACCTTCTGTTTTTGAAAAATTTAAAAAAATGAACAAAATCACCAAAGCTTTATTTCAAAGTGAATAAGAAGGGTCTGAACTTAGTTTTCCATTTTCATATTTTAAACTTGTTTTTAATAGTTTTATATTAAAGCATATTTTTCAAAAGAAAAATGTAAAAAAATGAAGATTAATTCAAAAAATAGCAAGACTTCGAATCTAAACTATATAGATTGAATAGGTGTTAATAAAAAACATTTGGCTCATTAGAGTAGGTCCAAAAAAACTTGATTACAAATGGGGTTGTTTACACTAGCCTAGGAGCTCATTTGGAGCACATTTCTCAAATTCAAATTTCTTTGACCTCCTCTAAATCACCTCAAATTTTGCACACATGATCTCCTACACAAACATAGATAGCTTGCCAAGGTTTTAATTTTTTTTTTGCATTTTTTGAATTTATACTGTCCTGTCGAATGTCAGTTCAAAACATCGGATAATGAGACATGCTGGTGGGAAAAAGCATGCATTTGATTAATAATCATGAGACAAATAATTAGGATAATACTCCTTTATTACAAAAATCATTACATCTTCATTCAAATGTTGTTTTTTGCTCTGTTATTGGAATATTTGATAAAATGATGGACTATTTGCTCTTTTTTCTTATTCTTTGCAGCATGTCTGATTAGTGAAGCAACACTGAAACAACATGTGTGATCATTGCAACACCTAAACTTTGAAAATAAACACTGAAACAAATCATAGCAGACAAATTTAAAAACACACAAACACCCAATATAGATAGCCACATGCATATATAGAACACATCATAGTACCATACCATCCATAGAACACATCCAGTTCACACACAAAGTTCAGCAAACAACCAAAAGTAATTAAAACACATCATCACATCACTTGGGAAGGGGAGTCAGGACTTCAGCAAGGGCAGCATGCTGCCCCCTGATCTTGTAGTCCTCGCCGTGGATGGCTACATCTTCTGGATGAGCTAGAAGGTGAACGAAGCGGCCGGACTTTGGCTTTGTCTTGGTGGTGCAGTAGGGGTAGCACCAAATGTTGGTATTGCGCTGGTAGTAGTAATCATCTCCCTTGGCCCTGATCTTCTCCTCTTCCTTCGCTCTGAAGGGCACGAAGTTGTCATCGTCCACATCCACATCTTCTCCAGAGACATACTGCACACACGAATGAATTACATTAATACATTATAGATTCATATACACCATGTCAAAGGAACTAAATGAACAATCTAAATTTCAAGTAGGCTTACCTCATACTCTTCGTCGTCACTATACCCTGGATCGTACGGGTCCTTGAACCCAGTAAGGTCCAGCTTCCTCTTTTCCCCCCAACCATCATCCTCCTGAATATACAATTACATCCATCACTAGTAAATACAGAAGCCAATTGAAAATTTAGATATGCACACATGACACATTGATCATAGGGCTAATATACTATGATCCTATTTTCACTTTCCATTGTCATGCACACACATTGGACAACAGAGCTAATATAACTACATATTGTGGACACATTTATATACTAATGAATCAAATAACTTCTTAATCAATGGATTCCATTTGGGCATATGACATTCAAAACCCCAATCTGCGTAGCATTCAAAAACAAATCTAATAGGGACCCAATCTAATAAGCATACATGTTTGTAGCATTAAAAAACCCAATATGTGTAGCATTAAAAAAAAATCTAATAAGCATACATCTGTGTAGCATTGAAGCACAGAGATCCCTATCTCTCACACAGATCTATCTAGCATTTTTGCAACGAATGTAATCCAAAAAACCCTAGTACAAAAAAACCCACCCCCCATACAGAAAACCCCGGCCCATCCATCAAACCAACTACTCTAACCATATGTACTACCGTACGAATCACAATCTAACCAATGCAACTAACTCTACAAGCTAATATCCTAAATATTGCAACTAACAAGCAAGTGCAAATACCTCCTGCTCCTCGCCAGGCTGCGCATCGGGATGGACTGCGCTGCTCGACGCCGTCACCTTCTGCTCCGGCAGCACTGAGGCGGAGCCCGCCACCTCCTTCTCCACATCCGCAGCGGTTGCGAGTTTCCCCGCACCGCCGTGGATGCCGCCAACGTCCTTCACTTCATCCATGGTCACCGCGCACTGCAGCTCCACTACATCTCCAGCCGCTGCGCCAGCGTCGCCACGAGCGTCCGCCATCGGACAAATGGAGGCGATGAAGGTGAGGAAGAGGATGCGGTGGGGAGAGCGAGACAATGCGGTGGAGGCAGTGGAGGAGAGCAAGACGACGCGGTGGGGGGGAGGAAGATGATGCGGTAGGGAGGGGATTTGGGGGAAATGGTAGGGGCGATGCGCCGGGAGGTGGTTCCCCCTCTTTATACGATGGGACATTTCGGGCATGTCCCATGGACGCGTGCTACTCCACGACCGCGGTCAGTTGCATGCGCCCACGTATACGAATACCACTGTACGGTCAACATACAAAACCACTATACGAGTTCGTCCAGGGCGGCGCGGGATTGGCCCCACTCTCAGAGTTAACGGTCAAAGGTGGACTCGACCCTACATGGCCCCGCTCGTCAAAATTAATGGTCTAAGGCATTGACCCGACGGCTACATCCGTTGTAACCTGTTCTGAGGGTTTCGGGCAAGGGAGTGGGGGAAAGTGAGCAAAAGTTAAGAGCGTGGGGATGAATGAGTACAACTAACGAACTAGGGGCACAGAAATAAAAATCCCAAAACAGAAACTTTGGTTGTAGTGCGTGAATTTACATTTTTTTTACTGGAACATCAAAGGCTTCTGAAACGTTTTGCATAGTATTGCTATACCAATTGTTTATTTTGTCCTATTTTTCAGAATTTTTTGAGTTACATAAGTATG
Source organism: Triticum aestivum (assembly GCF_018294505.1). NCBI lineage: Eukaryota > Viridiplantae > Streptophyta > Magnoliopsida > Poales > Poaceae > Triticum > Triticum aestivum. Next base: position 8,542,253 of record NC_057805.1, read on the forward strand.
GTAAATGTTCAGATTGCTACAGACTGTTCTGTTTAAGACAAATTCTGTTTTTGATGCATTGTTTTGCTTGTTTTGATGAAACTACCGATTGTATCAGTGGTATAAGCCATAGAGAAGTTAAAATACAGTAGCTACAATGCAAAAATAAAATGTGAATGGGTTTGCAATAGTACTTAAAGTGATAATTTGCTTCATTATACTAACGGATCTCACGAGGATTTTGTTTAGTTTTGTGTGATTGAAGTTTTCAAGTTTTGGGTGAGCTCACGATGGATGAAGGAATAAGGAGTGGCAAGAGCCTAAGCTTGGGGATGCTCGAGGCACCCCAAGGTTATTCAAGTAGTCCCAAGCAACTAAGCTTGGGGATGCCCCGGAAGGCATCCCCTCTTTCTTCTAAGGATCATTGGTAATTTTACTTGGAGCTATATTTTTATTCGTCACATGATATGCGTAAATCTTGGAACGTCGTGTGCTTTTTATTTTTCTTTTTCGTAATGCACCATGCTGGTATGAGATAGTCCTTGGTTGATTTATAGAATGCTTCATGCACTTCACTTATATCTTTTGAGTATGACTTTATGGAATGCTTCATGTGCTCACTTATATCATTTGAAGTTTGGATTGCCTGTTTCACTTATATTTGTAGAATGCTCTTTTGCTTCACTTATATTTGTTAGAGAGTGGGCAAATCTTTTGTAGAAAGAATTAAACTCTCATGCTTCACTTATATCTATTTAGAGAGTCATCAGGAATTGATCATTCACATGGTTAGTCATAAAATCCTACATAAAAACTTGTAGATCACTGAATATGATATGTTTTATTCCTTGCAATAGTTTGCAATATAAAGATGGTGATATTAGAGTCATGCTAGTGAGTAATTGTGGATTGGTAGAAATACGTGTGTTAAGGTTTGTGATTCCCGAAGCACTTGCTACCTCTTGAGCACTGCGTTGGTTTTCCCTTGAAGAGGAAAGGGTGATGCAGCAAAGTAGCGTAAGTATTTCCCTCAGTTTTTGAGAACCAAGGTATCAATCCAGTAGGAGGCTACGCGCGAGTCCCTCGCACCGACACAAACAAATAAATCCTCGCAACCAACGCGATAAGGGGTTGTCAATCCCTACACGGTCACTTACGAGAGTGAGATCTGATAGATATGAAAAGATAATATTTTTGGTATTTTTATGATAAAGATGCAAAGTAAAATAAAAAGCAACAAAAATAACTAAGTGTTGGAAGATTAATATGATGGAAGATAGACCCCGGGGCCATAGGTTTCACTAGTGGCTTCTCTCAAGAGCATAAGTATTTTACGGTGGTGAACAAATTACTGTTGAGCAATTGACAGAATTGAGCATAGTTATGAGAATATCTAGGTATGATCATGTATATAGGCATCACGTCCGAGACAAGTAGACCGACTCCTGCCTGCATCTACTACTATTACTCCACACATCGACCGCTATCCAGCATGCATCTAGAGTATTAAGTTCATAAGAACAGAGTAACGCTTTAAGCAAGATGACATGATGTAGAGGGATAAATCCATGCAATATGGTAAAAACCCCATCTTGTTATCCTCGATGGCAACAATACAATACGTGCCTTGCTGCCCCTACTGTCACTGGGAAAGGACACCGCAAGATTGAACCCAAAGCTAAGCACTTCTCCCATTGCAAGAAAGATCAATCTAGTAGGCCAAACCAAACTGATAATTCGAAGAGACTTGCAAAGATAACCAATCATACATAAAAGAATTCAGAAGATTCAAATATTGTTCATAGATAAACTTGATCATAAACCCACAATTCATCGGTCTCACAAACACACCGCAACAGAAGATTACATCGAATAGATCTCCACGAGAGAGGGGGAGAACATTGTATTGAGATCCAAGAAGAGAGAGGAAGCCATCTAGCTAATAACTATGGACCCGAAGGTCTGAGGTAAACTACTCACACTTCATTGGAGAGGCTATGGTGTTGATGTGGAAGCCCTCCGTGATCGATGCCCCCTCCGGCGGAGCTCCGGAACAGGCCCCAAGATGGGATCTCGTGGGTACAGAAGGTTGCGGCGGTGGAATTAGGTTTTTGGCTCTGTATCTGATCGTTTGGGGGTACGTAGGTATATATAGGAGGAAGGAGTACGTCGGTGGAGCAACGTGGGGCCCACGAGGGTGGAGGGCGCGCCTGGGGGGGGGGTAGGCGTGCCCCCTACCTCGTGGCTTCCTGGAAGCTTCCTTGACGTAGGGTCCAAGTCTCCTGGATCATGTTCGTTCCGAAAATCACGTTCCCGAAGGTTTCATTCCGTTTGGACTCCATTTGATATTCTTTTTTGCGAAACTCTGAAATAGGCAAAAACAACAACAATTCTGGGCTGGGCCTCCGGATAATAGGTTAGTCCCAAAAATAATATAAAAGTGAATAATAAATCCCAATAATGTCCAAAACAGAAGATAATATAGCATGGAGCAATCAAAAATTATAGATACGTTGGAGACGTATCAAGCATCCCCAAGCTTAATTCCTGCTCGTCCTCGAGTAGGTAAATGATAAAAACAGAAATTTTGATGTGGAATACTACTTGGCATAATTTCAATGTAATTCTTCTTAATTGTGGTATGAATATTCAGATCCGAAAGATTCAAGAAAAAAGTTTAATATTGACATAAAAATAATAATACTTCAAGCATACTAACTAAGCAATTATGTCTTCTCAAAATAACATGGCCAAAGAAAGTTATCCCTACAAAATCATATAGTCTGGCTATGCTCTATCTTCACCACACAAAATATTTAAATCATGCACAACCCCGATGACAAGCCAAGCAATTGTTTCATACTTTTGACGTTCTCAAACCTTTTCAATCTTCACGCAATACATGAGCGTGAGCCATGAACATAGCACTATATGTGGAATAGAATGGTGGTTGTGGAGAAGACAAAAAGGAGAAGATAGTCTCACATCAACTAGGCGTATCAACGGGCTATGGAGATGCCCATCAATAGATATCAATGTGTGTGAGTAGGGATTGCCATGCAACGGATGCACTAGAGCTATAAGTATATGAAAGCTCAATAAAAGAAACTAAGTGGGGGTGCATCCAACTCGCTTGCTCACGAAGACCTAGGGCATTTTGAGGAAGCCTGTCATTGGAATATACAAGCCAAGTTTTATAATGAAAAATTCCCACTAGTATATGAAAGTGATATCATAGGAGACTCTCTATCATGAAGATCATGGTGCTACTTTTAAGCACAAGTGTGGTAAAAGGATAGTAACATTGTCCCTTCTCTCTTTTTCTCTCATTTTTTTATTTGGGCCTTTTCTCTTTTTTATGGCCTCTTTTTTTTCGTCCGGAGTCTCATCCCGACTTGTGGGGGAATCATAGTCTCCATCATCCTTTCCTCACTTGGGACAATGCTCTAAAAATGATGATCATCACACTTTTATTTACTTACAACTCAATACTTAGAACAAAATATGACTCTATGTGAATGCCTCCGGCAGTGTACCGGGATATGCAATGAATCAAGAGTGACATGTATGAAAGATTTATGAACGGTGGCTTTGCCACAAATACAATGTCAACTACATGATCATGCAAAGCAATATGACAATGGTGGAGCGTGTCATAATAATCGGAACGGTGGTAAGTTGCATGGCAATATATCTAGGAATGGCTATGGAAATGCCATGATAGGTAGGTATGGTGGTTGTTTTGAGGAAGGTTTATGGTGGGTGTATGATACCGGCGAAAAGTGCGCGGTATTAGAGAGGCTAGCAATGGTGGAAGGAAGAAAAGTGCGTATAATCCATGGACTCAACATTAGTCATAAAGAACTCATATACTTATTGCAAAAATCTACAAGTTATCAAAACAAAGTATTACGCGCATGCTCCTAGGGGGATAGATTGGTAGGAAAAGACCATCGCTCGTCCCCGACCGCCACTCATAAGGAAGACAATCAATAAATAAATTATGCTCCGACTTCATCACATAACGGTTCACCATACGTGCATGCTACGGGAATCACAAACTTTAACACAAGTATTTCTCAATTTCAAAACTACTCAACTAGCATGACTCTAATATCACCATCTTCATATCTCAAAACAATCATCAAGCATCAAACTTCTCTTAGTATTCAACACACTCATAAGAAAGTTTTTACTAATCTTGAATACCAAGAATATTAGGATTATTTAAGCCAATTACCATGCTATTTAAGACTCTCAAAATAATCTAAGTGAAGCATGAGAGATCAATAGTTTCTATAAAACAAATCCACCACCGTGCTCTAAAAGATATAAGTGAAGTACTAGAGCAAAACTATATAACTCAAAAGATATAAGTGAAGCACATAGAGTATTCTAATAATTTCCGAATCATATGTGTCTCTCTCAAAAGGTGTGTACAGCAACGATGATTGTGGTAAACTAAAAAAGCAAAGAATCAAATCATACAAGACGCTCCAAGCAAAACACATATCATGTGGTGCATAAAAATATAGCTCCAAGTAAAGTTACCGATGGAAGTAGACGAAAGAGGGGATGCCTTCCGGGGCATCCCCAAGCTTTGGCTTTTTGGTGTCCTTAGATTATCTTGGGGGTGCCATGGGCATCCCCAAGCTTAGGCTCTTGCCACTCCTTGTTCCATAATCCATCAAATCTTTTACCCAAAACTTGAAAACTTCACAACACAAAACTTAACAGAAAATCTCGTGGGCTCCGTTAGCGAAAGAAAACAAAAGACCACTTCAAGGTACTGTAATGAACTCATTATTTATTTATATTGGTTTTAAACCTACTGTATTCCAACTTCTCCATGGTTTATAAACTCTTTTACTAGCCATAGATTCATCAAAATAAGCAAACAACACACGAAAAACAGAATCTGTCAAAAACAGAACAGTCTGTAGTAATCTGCAACTAACGCAAACTTATGGAACTCCAAAAAATCAGCCAAAATAGGAAGACCTAGACAATTTGTTTATTGATCAGAAGAAATTGGAATAAATATTTTATCACGTTCTGGTGATTTTTAACAATTATTTTCGTGAACAGAAAGTTTCTGGAATTTTCTGCAAGATCAAATAACTATCATCCAAGAAGATCCTATAGGTTTAACTTGGCACAAACACTAATTAAAACATAAAAACACATCTAACCAGAGGCTAGATCAAATATTTATTCCTAAACAGAAGCAAAAAGCAAAAAAAATAAAAAAAAAATTGGGTTGCCTCCCAACAAGCGCTATCGTTTAACGCCCCTAGCTAGGCATAAAAGCAAGGGTAGATCTAGGTATTGCCATCTTTGGTAGGCAATCCATAAGTGGCTCTCATAATAGATTCATATGGTAATTTAACTTTCTTCCTAGGGAAGTGTTCCATGCCTTTCTTTAATGGAAATTGGAATCTAATATTCCCTTCCTTCATATCAATAATTGCACCAATCGTTCTAAGGAAAGGTCTACCAAGAATAATAGGGCATGAAGGATTGCAATCTATATCAAGAACGATAAAATCTTCGGGAACATAGTTCCTATTTGCAACAATAAGAACATCAGTAATTCTTCCCATAGGTTTTTTAATGGTGGAATCCGCAAGGTGCAAGTTTAGAGAGCAATCATCAAAATCACGGAAACCTAGCAAATCGCACAAAGTCTTTGGAATCTTAGAAACACTTGCACCAAAATCACACAAAGCATAGCATTCATGAACTTTAATATTAAATTTAATAGTAGGTTCCCACTCATCATAAAGTTTTCTAGGGATAGAAACTTCCAACTCAAGCTTTTCTTCATAAGATTGCATCAAGGCATCAACGATATGTTTGGTAAAAGCTTTATTTTGACTATAAGCATGAGGAGAATTTAGCACGGATTGCAACAAGGAAATACAATCTATCAAAGAGCAATTATCATAATTAAATTCCTTGAAATCCAAAATAGTGGGTTTATTAATATCTAGGGTTTTGTTCTCTTCAATCCCACTTTTATCAATTTTAGCATCAAGGTCTAAAAACTCTGAATTTTTGGAAAGCCTTCTAGGTAAAGGTGGATCATATTCAGTCCCATCATTATCAAGATTCATATTGGAAAACAAGGACTTAATAGGGGACACATCAATAACTTTTAGATCTTCATCTTTATTTTCATAGAAACTAGAAGAACATGCTTTTACAAAGCAATCTTTTTTAGCACGCATCCTAGCGGTTCTTTCTTTGCACTCATCAATGGAAATTCTCATGGCTTTGAGAGACTCATTGATATCATGCTTAGGTGGAATAGATCTAAGTTTCAAAGAATCAACATCAAGAGAAATTCTATCAACGTTCCTAGCCAATTCACCAACTTTAGGCAATTTTTCTTCAAGCAAAGCATTGAAATTCTTTTGTGAATTCATAAATTCTTTAACACTAGTCTCAAATTCAGAAGGCATTGTTGTAGGAATTACCATAATTATTAGAGGAATTACTAGGATAAGGTCTAGGATTAAAGTTTCCTCTATACGCGTTGTTACCAAAATTATTCCTACCAACAAAATTCACATCCATAGATTCATTATTATTCTCAATCAAAGTAGACAAAGGCATATCATTAGGATCAGAAGAAACACTCTTAGTAGCAAATAATTTCATAAGTTCATCCATCTTTCCACTCAAAACATTAATTTCTTCTATTGCATGCACTTTTTTATTAGTAAATCTTTCAGTGTGCCATTGAGAATAATTAATCATAATATTATCTAGGAGTTTAGTAGCTTGTCCTAAAGTGATTTCCATAAAAGTGCCTCCCGCGGCCGAATCTAATAGATTTCTAGAAGCAAAATTCAATCCGGCATAAAAAATTTGTATAATCATCCACAAATTCAAACCATGAGTAGGGCAATTACGTATCATTAATTTCATCCTCTCCCAAGCTTGTGCAACATGTTCATGATCAAGTTGCTTAAAATTCATAATATCGTTTCTAAGAGAGATGATCTTAGCGGGATGAAAATACTTAGAGATAAAGGCATCTTTGCACTTGTTCCAAGAATCAATACTATTTTTAGGCAAAGACAAAAACCAAGCTTTAGCACGATCCCTAAGCGAAAAAGGAAATAGCTTCAATTTAACAATATCATTGTCCACATCTTTCTTCTTTTGCGTATCACACAAATCAACGAAGCTATTTAGATGAGTAGCGGCATCTTCACTAGGAAGGCCGGCGAATTGATCTTTCATGACAAGATTCAACAAAGCAGCATTGATTTCACAAGATTCGGTATCGATAAGAGGAGCAATCGGAGTGCTAAGGAAATCATTATTGTTGGTATTGGTAAAGTCACATAATTTGGTATTATCTTGAGCCATCGTGACAAGCAAGCAATCCAACACACGAGCAAACAAAAAGCGAGCGAAAAAAAGCGAACGGGAAAAGAGAGGGCGAATAAAACGGCAAGGGTGAAGTGGGGGAGAGGAAAACGAGAGGCAAATGGAAAATAATGTAATGCGGGAGATAAGGGTTTGTGATGGGTACTTGGTATGTTGACTTTTGCGTAGACCTCCCCGGCAATGGCGCCAGAAATCCTTCTTGCTACCTCTTGAGCACTGCGTTGGTTTTCCCTTGATGAGGAAAGGGTGATGCAGCAAAGTAGCGTAAGTATTTCCCTCAGTTTTTTAGAACCAAGGTATCAATCCAGTAGGAGGCTACGCGCGAGTCCCTTGCACCTACACAAACAAATAAATCCTCGCAACCAACGCGATAAGGGGTTGTCAATCCCTACACGGTCACTTACGAGAGTGAGATCTGATAGATATGAAAAGATAATATTTTTGGTATTTTTATGATAAAGATGCAAAGTAAAATAAAAGCAAAATAAAAAGCAACGAAGATAACTAAGTGTTGGAAGATTAATATGATGGAAGATAGACCCCGGGGCCATAGGTTTCACTAGTGGCTTCTCTCAAGAGCATAAGTATTTTACGGTGGGTGAACAAATTACTGTTGAGCAATTGACAGAATTGAGCATAGTTATGAGAATATCTAGGTATGATCATGTATATAGGCATCACGTCCGAGACAAGTAGACCGACTCCTGCCTGCATCTACTACTATTACTCCACACATCGACCGCTATCCAGCATGCATCTAGAGTATTAAGTTCATAAGAACATAGTAACGCTTTAAGCAAGATGACATGATGTAGAGGGATAAATTCATGCAATATGATAAAAAAAACCATCTTGTTATCCTCGATGGCAACAATACAATACGTGCCTTGCTGCCCCTACTGTCACTGGGAAAGGACACCGCAAGATTGAACCCAAAGCTAAGCACTTCTCCCATTGCAAGAAAGATCAATCTAGTAGGCCAAACCAAACTGATAATTCTAAGAGACTTGCAAAGATAACCAATCATACATAAAAGAATTCAGAAGATTCAAATATTGTTCATAGATAAACTTGATCATAAACCCACAATTCATCGGTCTCACAAACACACCGCAAAAGAAGGTTACATCGAATAGATCTCCACGAGAGAGGGGGAGAACATTGTATTGAGATCCAAGAAGAGAGAGGAAGCCATCTAGCTAATAACTATGGACCCGAAGGTCTGAGGTAAACTATGTAGAAGCCCTCCGTGATCGATGCCCCCTCCGGCGGAGCTCCGGAACAGGCCCCAAGATGGGATCTCGTGGGTACAGAAGGTTGCGGCGGTGGAATTAGGTTTTTGGCTCCGTATCTGATCGTTTGGGGGTACGTAGGTATATATAGGAGGAAGGAGTACGTCGGTGGAGCAACGTGTGGCCCATAAGGGTGGTGGGCGCGCCTGGCGGATAGGCGCGCCCCCCTACCTCGTGGCTTCCTGGAAGCTTCCTTGACGTAGGGCCCAAGTCTCCTGGATCACGTTCGTTCCGAAAATCACGTTCCCGAAGGTTTCATTCCGTTTGGACTCCGTTTGATATTCTTTTTCTGCGAAACTCTGAAATAGGCAAAAAACATCAATTCTGGGCTGGGCCTCCGGTTAATAGGTTAGTCCCAAAAATAATATAAAAGTGAATAATAAAGCCCAATAATGTCCAAAACAGAAGATAATATAGCATGGAGCAATCAAAAATTATAGATACGTTGGAGACGTATCAGGATGCACGTGTGGTGAACCGTTATGTGATGAAGTCGGAGCATGATTTATTTTTTGATTGTCTTCCATATGAGTGGCGGTCGGGGACGAGCGATGGTCTTTTCCTACCAATCTATCCCCCTAGGAGCATGCGTATTAGTACTTTGTTTCGAGGGCTAATAAACTTTTGCAATAAGTATGTGAGTTCTTTATGACTAATGTTGAGTCCATGGATTATACACACTGTCACCCTTCCATCATTGCTAGTCTCTTCGGTACCGTGCATTGCCCTTTCTCACCTCGAGAGTTGGTGCAAACTTCGCTGGTGCATCCAAACCCCGTGATATGGTACGCTCTATCACACATAAGCCTCATTATATCTTCCTCAAAACAGCCACCATACCTACCTATCATGGCATTTCCATAGCCATTCCGAGATATATTGCCATGCAATTTCCATCATCATCATATACATGACTTGAGCGTTCATTTTCATATTCTTTGCATGATCGTGAGATAGTGATGGCTCGTGTCCGCGTCAGTTTTTCCCCGAAGAGGAAGGGATGATGCAGCACATCTACGGTAGTTATTTCCCTCAGTGATGAAACCAAGGTTATCGAACCAGTAGGAGAACCAAGCAACACTATGTAAACGGTACCTGCACACAAAGAACAAATACTTGCAACCCGACACATAAGAGGGGTTGTCAATCCCTCCCGGGTAAAAGATTGGTAAAGATATTATTTGGTAGATGCAAATAGAATAACGGCAAATAAAATTCAGCGAGGTATTTTTGGGTTTTTGATAATATAGATCTGAAAATAAAAGATGCAAATAAATAAAAAGGCAAAAGCAATATAGATGTGAAAATATATGATGAGAAAATAGACCCGGGGGCCATTGATTTCACTAGTGGCTTCTCTCGAGAAAATAGCGTACGATGGTTAAACAAATTACTGTTGGGCAATTGATAGAACTTCAAATAATTATGACGATATCTAGGCAATGATCATTGTATAGGCATCACGTCCAAGATTAGTAGACCGACTCCTGTCTGCATCTACTACTATTACTCCACACATCAACCGCTATCCAGCATGCATCTAGTGTATTAAGTTCATGGAGACACGGAGTAATGCAATAAGAACCATGACATGATGTAGACAAGATCTATTCATGTAGAAATAGACCCCATCTTGTTATCCTTAATAGCAACGATACATACTGTAAGTGCATCTAGTGCCACCCCTAGTTGGTTTTGGAGTATTGACGACAAACCTGGTTGAGGGACTAATGTGTTTGTGAGAATTGCAGGATAACACAGGTAGTAGTCCCTCATTGATTCGGTTTACCTACCGGAGATGACCCCTAAAAATGTATGAAGACATTGAAGACAATGGTGGTATGTGAAGATATTCACATTGAAGACTATGACAAGAGAAGACATCACGTGAAGACTATGGACCGCGAAGACTTAGTTGTTTCGTTGTTTCCTTTTCTTCTTTGTTGAGTCATAGGAACCACCGTACTGTTAAGTGGGGTCCCAGTGAACAAAGTCAGAGTGACTGAAGTGATGCTCAACCAAATCCTATGTCTTCGCGCGAAGACAATGGGAGCAAACCTTATCCAGAGTTGGATGAGTCGGCTTTACTTGTAGCCCACGTCAAGCTGCCGCGTGTGTTTGAAATCTGACCGTTGGAACACGTGTCAGTTCCTTAGTGACCCAGGGTCATTTTGGACAAATCAGGTTGGGTTGCCTAGTGGCTATAAATAGCCCACCCCCTACACCATAAATTGGTGTCTGCTCAGAGTTAGTGCACGGCTTTTGTTGTTTGAGAGCAACCCACCTCCGAAGCTTTTGAGAGAGAGAAATCCTTGCGAGGACAAAGCCCAAACACCTAGAGCCAAAGAGTGTTAGGCATCACTGAAGTCTTTCTGTCCGCGTGACCTGAAGACTTGTTACACTTCAGGACTGTGAATCCTCCAGCCGGTTAGGCGTTGCGTTCTGAGCATCCAAGAGTCATTGTGGATCGCCGGTGAACGAAGTCTGTGAAGGTTTGGAAGTCTACCTTGAATACTTACCAGAGTGATTGGGCGAGGACTGGGTGTCCTTAGCTCAAGGGGAATAAGGTGAAGACACGGTCTTCTAAGTTAAATCTCAACCTCCCTAACCAGACGTACAATTGTCATAGCAACTGGAACTGGTCGAACAAATCCTTTGTCCTCACCAAGTGACTGTTTTATCCTCTCCCTCTCTTTACTTATAGTTTGTCTTCGTGAAGTCATTGCCTGCCTGCACTGCCTGTTTGACTTCACTGTGTGACTACTTTCGTTGTTTGGCTTCATACTATCTTCCATCCTGATCTTTACTACCTAGCTGCTATTAGTCTTCGTGCTTTCACTTCATTGAATACTTGACTATGGCTTGCTTAGTGTAGTCTACCTTCCGCTGCATATCAATAGGTTCATTTCTATTGTTTGTCTTCGAAACTCTCATGTTTTGAAGACTTTCATAAAAATCGCCTATTCACCCCCCTCTAGTCGATAACTAGCACTTTCAATTGGTATCAGAGCAAGGTACTCCCTTGTTCTGTGTGATTCGGTTTAACCACCTGGAGTTTTAGCTATGTCGGCTGCAGGGATAATCAAAGTCTCCGCTGCTTGCCCCGTCTTCGATGGAACTGAATATCCCTACTGGAAGAATAAGATGCGCATGCATCTTGAAGCCATTGATGTCGACCTCTGGTATGTCGTCAAGAATGGTGTTCCCATGACCGGTGAAGGTGTCACCACTGCTGATGTCAAGAAGTTCGTTCAACTGGATTCTACTGCCAAGAACATCATCTGTGGTCATCTGACCAAAGGACAGTATGGCCATGTGAGTGCTCTCGAAACGTCAAAGCTAGTCTGGGACTGGCTCTCCAAGGTCAATGAAGTCGTCTCTACCCAGAGAGATCAAAGGATCAGTGTTCTTCGCAACCTCTTCAACCGCTTCAAGAGAAACGACAATGAGAATGTCCAGCTCACATTTGATCGCCTCACTGACATCACAAACGAGCTTCATGCTCTTGGCGCCACTGAGATCACCAAGCATGAAATCGTCAAGACACTGCTGAGATCACTTGACAGCTCATTTGACACCCTCTCCCTGATGATACAAGAACGCCCTGACTTCAAGACACCCGATCCGTCTGACATACTTGAGAGGCTCAACACACATGAGTTCCAGCTTTCTGAGAAAAGAGATATCTATGGTCCCAACTATGGCCGAACTCGCGCTTTGAAGGCAAAAGCTGTTTCCTCACCTGAAGAAGAATCTGACTGCAGTTCTGGTGATCCTGAAGACATTGGAAAGGAGCTTGCTATGCTTGTGAAGAAGTTCCAAAAGTTCACTAAGAAGAAAGGCTTCAGAAAGTCTTCACGATCCAGCTCAAGAAATAATGAAGCTTCCACTCATGATTACAAGAAGAGAACATGTCACAAGTGCAAGAAACCTGGACACTACATCTCTGAGTGTCCACAGTGGGACAATGAGAACAAGAAGAAGAAGAAGAAGAAGAAGAAGAAGAAGAAGAAGAGCAAGGAATATGATTCTGATGACAAGAAGAAGAAATCCTCAAAGTCTTCTTCCAAGTCTTCGTCCAAGTCTTCATCACACAAGAAGAGCTCATCTGGCAAGGCTCGTGCTTTTGTTGGCAAGGAGATGGATTCAGAGGAGGAGTATGCTTCTGAGGAGGCGGAGGTGGAGTCTGAGGAGGAGTCCGACCCTGGCATTGCAAGTCTGGCTCTAGCAACAACCTACGTTGCCAAGTCCATGTTCAACACTGAAGACAATGGCCTCGTCACCAACGCTGATGCTAATGACAAGGACGACTCTGCTCCCACCTACTGCTTCATGGCACGCGGTGCCAAGGTAAAATCATGCGATGCTTACTTTCAAACATCAAGTGAAGATGACTCTGATTGTGAATCCAAACCCAGCTACAAAACACTTGCTAAAATTGCAACTGAACAACAGAAAGCTATGGAACATACTCAAAAACTGTTAGACAAAAGCGATGACCTGTTGGACGCGGAAATGACCCGTTCTCAGTCCTTAATTGAAGACATAAAAAAAATCTTCATGTTAAGTACCAGGAACTTGAAAGTCGTCATGAAACGCTCTCAACCACTCATGAAAAGCTTTCCTATGATTATCTTCAAAGGAAGCAAGAGCTTGAGAAATTGAGAGTGGCTCATGAAGATCTTCAAAAAGAGAATGAGTCACTTCGCGCTCAACAGACCAGTCCCGCTCAGGAAGGATTTGAACCACCATGTCTAAAATGCCTTGAGCGTGATAACGCTATTTCTGTTGCTGAATGTTCTACTACTGCTACTGTTGCAATATCTTCAACTGTTGATGTGGTAACTAACCCCTCTGCTGAGGATGCCACCACTATTGCTGATGAAAATGCTAGGTTGAAGACATTGCTTGAAACAGGGATGTACAAAAGTCTCAAAAGGCATCAGACACTGTGCGATGTCCTCAAAAAGCATATTCTGAACCGAAACCCTAGGAAAGAGGGTGTTGGGTTCGAGAGGAAAATTAATGTTGATGGCTCCTACTCGAAGCCTGAGCAGTATCCCAAAACCAAATGGGTTGTTGCAAAGGGACCTTCAGTGGATCCATCCACCTTATCTGGCTTCACTTGTGCTAACCCTATTATCATTGATGAATCCTTTGATGCAAACTATAAACTGTTTAAGAATCAGAATGGTGAAGTGGTTGCCAGGTATATTGGTACTAACTGCAGGAATGGGCCACCTATGAAGAAGATCTGGGTTCCCAAAAGTTGTCTTAAGAATCTTCCTGTGAATGTCATCATGACACCACCTGGGAAGAAGACAAATCCCAGACCAAAGGCTTCATACAGACAGAGGAATCACCTGAGTCACCCTAATGCCAATGTTTTGCAGGGAAATCATACTCAAACTTATGAATATGAGCGTGTTTCTTCAAACCGCTATGTTCATAAAACTAAGAACTTTTCTGCTTATTCATATGAGTACTATTCACCTCCTGCAAGGCTATTTGCTAGGGCTTGAAAGCCGAAGTTCTCAGATGCTGCACTTAGACTCATTGCTTCTAAGCCACCCCTGAAGATGTGGGTGGTTAAGAAGAATTAACTTTCTTTTGCAGGGAAAGGTCTCTAGTCGGAAATCAAAGGCGTCTGATGCTAATGCTGGGGACCTAAAACATCTTGTAGGGCGCAAGATCAAATGCCCAAATGGTCTTACTATGTATTTTGTTCCTGAATCGCTTGCCAATCATCCTATCAGTCCTAATCTTGATCTGAGCTTTGATAATCCTCTTGCCCGTCAAATGTTTATGCTTCACAATACTCTTGGTGAAGCCTATCCCCCTAACTGTACTGTAGGGTATGACACCTCATGCTTCAAAATGGATTATGGACAGCGGATGCACTAATCATATGGCTGGTGATCGAAGTCTTCTCATGGACTCAACCTTACGTCCATCTGACAAGAGTCACATCACATTTGCTGACACTGGTAAAAGCAAGGTATTGGGTCTAGGTAGAGTTGCAATCTCAAAGGATCAGCACATGGATAAAGTGATGCTTGTTGAATCCCTTGGTTTCAACTTAATGTCTGTCGCAATGCTTTGCGACTTGAACATGATTGTGATATTTGGAAAATATCATTGCCTTGTACTAATGGAATCGGACAAATCTCTAGTCTTTGAAGGGTACCGAAAAGATGATCTGTACATGGTAGATTTCTCAGCAAAACCACAGCTTGCCGTATGTCTTCTAGCAAAAGCTTCAGAGTGCTGGCTTTGGCATCGAAGGCTAGGGCGTGCTGGCATGAGGAACTTGCACACTCTCGCAAAGAAGAAGCATGTCATAGGCATCGAGGGCGTCAAGTTCAAGAAAGATCATCTGTGCGGTGCCTGTGAAGCTGGAAAGATGACTAGGGCCAAGCATCCCTCGAAGACGATCATGACGACATCTCAACCCTTCGAGCTGCTACACATGGACTTATTTGTCCCTACTCACTACTCCACTCTCACTACTACTGCTTGTCTCTATGGCTTCGTCATTGTTGATGATTATTCAAGATATACGTGGGTGCACATAATTCTCTACAAGACTGAAGTGCAGGATGTCTTCAGACGCTTCGCCAACCGTGCCATGAACAACTATGGTGTCAAGATCAAGCATATTAGAAGTGACAATGACACAGAGTTCAAGAACACCAGCCTCGACCTTTACCTGGATACATTAGGCATCACTCATGAGTTCTCAGCTCCGTACACACCTCAGCAGAATGGCATCGTGGAGCGCAAGAACAGAACACTCATTGAGATGGCACGGACGATGCTCGATGAATACAAGACTCCAAGAAAGTTCTGGCCTGAAGCTATTGATACTGCATGCCATGTCATCAACCGTGTTTATCTTCACAAGCTTCTGAAGAAGACATCCTATGAACTCCTCACTGGTAAGAAGCCAAATGTCAGTTACTTCAGAGTATTTGGTGCAAGGTGCTGGATCAAGGATCCACATCACACTTCAAAATTTGCACCAAAAGCACATGAAGGTTTTATGCTTGGATACGGAAAGGATTCGCACTCCTACAGAGTCTTCAACCTCTTTCTATATAAAGTGGTTGAAACTGTGGATGTGCGGTTCGATGAGACTAACGGCTCGCAAAGAGAGCACCTGCCAAATGTGCTAGATGAAGTTCCACCTAGTGAATCCATCAAGCTCATGGGAACTGGAGAAACCACACCAAATGAAGCACAACCTGAAGAGGAACTTATCATTTCTGCACCTAATCAACCTGAAGACAGTGCTCAGCCCGAAGACAATCCTCCTAACGATGACAATGATCAGCAAGAGCATACTCTTCGTCCAGTTCATCCTCGTGTTGCAAATGAAGTACATATTGAGAAGATAATTGACAGCATCAATGCGCCTGGTCCACTCACTCGTTCAAGAGCAACACAGCTAGCAAATTTCTGTGGGCACTTTGCATTTGTCTCAATATCTGAACCTAAGAAAGTTGTTGAAGCCTTCATGGAACCTGAATGGATTCAAGCTATGCAAGAAGAACTTCAACAGTTCAAGCTGAACAATGTCTGGGAACTTGTCAAGCGTCCTGACCCCTACAAGCACAACATAATAGGCACAAAATGGATATATCGCAACAAGCAAGATGAGCATGGTCAAGTTGTCAGAAACAAAGCTCGTCTCGTTGCTCAAGGATACACTCAAGTTGAAGGGATTGACTTCGATGAAACCTTTGCTCCTGTGGCTAGGCTTGAAGCTATTCGCATATTGCTAGCCTATGCAAACCATCACAACATCCTGCTATATCAAATGGATGTGAAGAGTGCATTTCTCAACGGCAAGATTGAAGAAGAAGTGTATGTTGCACAACCTCCTGGCTTTGAAGATCCAAAACATCCTGATATGGTGTACAAGCTAAATAAGGCACTGTATGGCCTCAAACAAGCCCCTCGCACTTGGTATGACACCCTCAAAGACTTCCTGAAGAGCAAAGACTTCAAAACTGGTTCCCTGGATCCCACACTCTTCACGAAGACATATGATGGTGAACTGTTTGTGTGCCAAATATATGTGGATGACATTATCTTCGGCTGGACCAACCAGAAATACAGTGATGGTTTGGACACATGATGCAAGAGCAATATCAGATGTCCATGATGGGTGAGCTGAAGTTCTTCCTTGGTCTTCAAATTCGTCAGCAAAGCAATGGCATCTTCATATCTCAAGAGAAATATCTCAAAGATTTCCTGAAGAAGTTTGGAATGCAAGACTGGAAAGGTTATACGATGCCAATGCCAACCAAGAGTCATCTGGGTCCTGACGCCAATGGTAGAGTTCGATCAAAAGGTATACCGCTCCATGATTGGTTCTTTACTTTACTTATGTGCATCTAGGCCAGATATCATGCTTAGTGTTTGCATGTGTGCTCGATTCCAAGCGGCACCAAAGGAATCGCATCACTTAGCTGTGAAGTGAATTCTTTGATATTTGGCTTACACCCCAACACTAGGATTATGGTATCCAAAGGGCTCAGAGTTTGATCTAGTTGGATTCTCGGATGCTGATTATGCTGGTGACAAGGTGGATCGCAAGTGTACATCAGGCACATGTCACTTTCTGGGACGATCACTTGTCTGTTGGTCTTCAAAGAAGCAGAACTATGTATCACTCTCCACTGCTGAATCTGAATACATTGCTGCTGGATCTTGCTGCGCTCAGCTTCTGTGGATGAAGCAAACACTCAAGGACTATGGCGTCCATCTGAAACAAGTTCCACTCTACTGCGACAGCGAAAGCGCCATCAAGATTGCCAACAACCTAGTTCAGCACTCGAAGACAAAGCACATTGAAATTCGTCATCACTTTCTCAGAGATCATGTCATGAAGGAAGATATTGATATCATACACGTCAACACTGAAGAGCAATTGGCAGATATCTTCACAAAGCCCTTGGATGAGAAAAGGTTTTGCAAGTTGCGGTGTGAGCTAAATATCTTGGAATCCTCGAATGTCGTGTGATCAGGCACACATCCTAACACTTATGCATGTTGATGACTTAGATGTGCAACACACGAAGTAATGTATGTCTTCAATCAATGAAGACTTACACTCTGAGTGTGAATACATTAATGCGGAATTCGACTTCGGTGCGCCACGATAATTGTGCGCCGTGTCTGGGTCTAATACTTCCTATACGGTGGGTAACGCCACCACCAAAGTCTTCTACTTGAAGTGTTTTTCCCCTGGCGTTACATTTGCTAAGTCTTCGCATTTGTTTGTCTTCAATATTAACATGACTTCATGTTTATCTTCACTATGTTGATTTGGTTTTATTCTGATGTATACATATATTAGTGTTCTGTCCTCTACAACATTCACTTATAGCTATGTCTTCTCGTTTGAATCTTTTGAACTAAGTGAATGTGATCGGACCCTAACCTCTCTATGCTTCCTATCTCAAACTCTATCTATCCAAATCATATGCATTCTGTTGAAACCATCGAATGCCTTCTCTGCGTCCTTGTCAGCAGAAGATACAGAGACAAACATTAAATCTGTTTTAAATGCTCAATTCTTATTGCCTGAAACCCGGAGAAGCTGGAACGACCACCCGACAGTCCAGGCGTGCGTGGGAACATGGGACAACTCTCAATGTGTTGCATGTTCGCCACGTGTCCCTCAGATGTGAACCGCCAGGGGCACCTGCGTAATTGTGCTGTGCCGTCCCTTTCCCTATAAATGCACATCCAATCGCGGTCAAAATCTTTCTTCCACCTCTCCACCTCGACAAACCCTAGCGCCACCGCTAGCTCTCGACGACACCGGCGACGAAGCGCTTAGCTGTCGCGACCTCACCGACGCCGTCTTCACGCCGGCCGCGGACATCGTCTTCTCCGCCGCCGTCGTAGGTGTCCTCCGTCGCCAAGTTAGGGCACGGAAGATCGAACTGCTCGGCCTCATCTTCTACTTCGTCTAGCAGTTCATCGTGTGGTAAATTAAAACCCTCTTTTTACTGTCCTTTTGATCCGGTAGATTCATCCTTCCTACCAAAAGTGGTTTCTGCCTCCACAAATTTGGATCTATCCTGTTCTGCATCTCATATGATGTCTAGTATATTCACTTATGCTTCACACGTAGTTAGATTCCTCACTTGTACTTATTCTTGGATTCGTACAAATCTAGAACCAACTCTCAACATATAAGTGAATGTCTTCGCGCTATGAGGTCAATGTCTTCTAAACTGATTTATCTTCAAAATCTTCTGAGAATGCATTGACCTCTTCCCCTTCCCTCGCATCTCTAATGCTGTCACAGGTACATGTCCGTGGGAGAATCCCTTGGTTCTCATAGTCTGCATTCATTTGCAGAATTCTTACAGCATCATATCAACTCTCCCGAAGCCAGTTCCTATCTGACCAGCAGACGGAAGCCTTTGACAGTGTTGAAGCCATTCAGTCTGAACTTCATGGCAACGGATAAGTCAGCAATGAAGGGTGGCAGACAGTGTTGTGGGAATACATCGAAGGATTTGCCACCAGACCTCTATGAGCTGTACAAGACAGATCTAAAGGAGGACTACAATCAGCGCAAGACACGAATCCAATGGATTCGAAGATATTGGGCAGAACAATGGTACAAGTACAGGTTCGTGACCCAGGAATATGCTGAAAAGAATGCCATCAAGCGGCCCTGGGGAGACATCTTGTACAAAATTTTTCCACCCAGGTCCAGAGCTCAAGCCATTGAGCAAGGCTTCTACCCTTGCATGGTTCGTGGACCACAGCCTGCTGATGCCGACCCATCTTCTCTGCTATGGTGTCGTGACGACAATCTGTTCAAGCGCAACTTTCAGTTTGCCAAAAACTCGGCCAAAGAGAACAAGAAGTCGCGGGGATTAGACTTCAACCCAGGTCCCTCTGCTCCTCGTGCAGATGGCACACGCGAAGCTGAACCCAATCTTGTTGGGCCCTTCTACAACCTAGAAGGTCTCATCACTCACATTATGGTTCAAGGGACAGTCGTGGATCAAACCTTCCACTGCACCAAAAGCTTCTCGAGCGAAACCTCTGGCCACTGCTCCTCCTGCACCGAGTGTGCAGTCTGAAGATCTCTACACATCTCCAAGTATGAGAAGAAGAAGAAGCCCATGCACACCACTGGTCAAGCACTGACTCCTGCTGCTGTTCTAAGAAATGAGAACGACGCCATTGATCTGTCGAGTGACGACGATCTTGCTGATGATGCTCTAGAACTGCTGATAAAGAGCAAGCAAGAGGCGGAAATCTTCAATGATTTACCTCTCTTTGACGTGGAAGTGCTGAACAATTTCATCGATGAGTGGTTTGACACCCCCAATCTCAGCTTTGATGATCTGCAACTCCCCATAGGCCTCGGCGTCTCCTTCCATGGAGCCATTGCTCCTGAGCTAGCTCTAGCTCAGAAAATTGTTGAACTGAAGCACAAGATTGACTATGAAAAGGCTCAGTTCAAGAAGCACATGGCCAAGCTCAGTGTGACCGACGTCCAGAACTTCAAGACAATGTTGCATGAGCTCAAGGAAGCGTTTCACAAGAAACGTGATGAAGCCAAAGGTTCTCGAGAGCGAATGAAGGTTTTGGCTGCCAAGTGTGTTCAAGCTTACAATGAAGCTGAGAAGCGCAAGGCACTTGGGCGTCCTGGCATCGACCCCAAGATGGCTGCCAAGCAGAAGAAGCCTACTGTGGACCAAGCTGAACCATCCAGGCGGGAAGAACCTCGCATTGTCTTCCCCGCTAGTATGACAGGCGTGAAGCCTAAGGTCCCCACAGTGGCTTCAGAGCTTCAGAAGACAAGGGCAGCTGAAACCTAAGCCAGAAAGCGCAAGACCAAGAACACCACTGACGATGCTCCACCTACCAAGAAGCGTAAAACCAAGAAGAAAGATCGGGCTGCTCCCACAGAGCCCCTTGTCGTCGAGCCAATTTCTGTTGCTCGTCCTGCATCCGCACAACAAGAGCGTCGACTAATTTTTCATGAGCCTGCTTCCCCAGAGGCTCCTGACACTGAAGACATCCCAGCTGTCAACCCCACCGCAGCTGAAGACATTGGTCATCAAGACAATGTTGAAGATGATGAAGTCCTTCCTCAGATCGAGCACAATATGGTATCATCGCCTGTTCTCACGAACAGCGAACTCATCAGCATTGGTCGTCCTTTGACGCCAATCGCTCAGGATGACTCATGGGCCGATCACCCTCAAGAATCCCCCCGTGAAGAAGAAACACCGGTTACTCCCCCAAGTCAAGTCACCACTCCGGTACTTGAAGATGAAGACTTTGTGGCCCAACCTACTCCATCTCCACAAGCATTGCCAGCTTTCCGCAGGCTTCGTAAAGGACCAAGGCCACAAGTCACTCTTTCGAGTGTTCCAGAAGGAGAAGAGCGCCAATCAGTATCACGCCAAGTATTTCCTGAAGCCTCTCCAACTGCGAACAACTCTGAGGTTGAAGCCAACGCGGCTGAAGATATTCCGGCTACATCAGCCGTTGAACAAGAAGAGCAAAGAGATGAAGAAGAACGTGTTGCTACACCCCCAACCAACCCAGAAGTTGTTCTTGAGGAGAACGTGTACGACCCTCCAGCTACTCGAGTGGAGGTTGATAACATTGAGGTGACCACCAAGACTACCACTGCAGCCAATGACGTTGTCATGGCTGACGATCATGTGGTGCCTGAAGTTAATGTGGTGCCTGAAGTGATTGCTCCTGAAGCCAATGCTGCACCTGATGCAAATCTGCAGCCTGAAGTCAATGCCACTGCTCCTGTACCGCCTCCAAGGCCACACATAATCGAGCAAGCATATGATCATGGTCAGCTGGTCACTGTTAGATGGCCCATTCTGGTTCCTTCGCCTGCTGCTGGTCCTCAATTTGACTACCATGTCGAGCACAGGCCTCATGTCCAGAAGCCTAAGCCAAGGTTACCCAGGTTTACAGGTACTGCCACTTCACCAGGATCCTTCAATGCAAATGGCTTCATTGCGCACAACACTTTCTTTGATAGCGCCAAGAACCCCTACTCCAAGCCAAGAATATCATCTGATCGGTTCTGGAGCTATCAGCAGCACAGTTACTATTCCTGTGTTCTCTATGATCAAGGTCGCATCTTTCCTCATATGCGTCTTGACTGTGAAGCCATTGCTGGATTGCCATGCCTTGAAGAAGCCCTTGACTGCTTCCGTGATGCTGGATTGCTGAACTTTGTGACTGATAAGGAGCATTGGAATGAAGAGCTTCTACTGCAATTCTATGGCACCCTCCACATTCGCGGCTACAACAGGGATCCGAAGACATGGGTCCTTGAGTGGATGACAGGAAACGTACACCATGAAGCTAAAGCTCTTGACATCATTGAGCTCACTGGTCTGCCCACTCTAGGTGAAATATATGAACCTGGTTGTCAGCTTCACCGCAATGCATTGGAGAGCATCTTTCAGAAGCCAGAGCCCAACATGAGAAAATGCTGAGCATGATGAAGCCTCTGCCACGCGACACTGAATACCCAAGAGAGTTCTTTGTTGAAGACCTAGAGTATCTGCCCCGCACTATCTATCATATCATCCGACGAACTCTATGGCCTGTCAAAGGACATTCTTCTGCAGCGAAGCTTGAAGATGCAATGAAGACATTGGTATTTTATATCTTCAATGGCATCAGCTTCAATGCTCAAGACTTCTTTATCAGGCAATTGGCTGCATCAGGCCCTGATCTCTTTGGACTGAAATTCTACGCTCCATGGGTTATGCGCCTTATCAAGCTTCATTCTGCTGTCAAATATCAGCCTTCTGCTCGCAACCATCTGATATTTTTGCCAGAGGTTGATATGTCAGTTGAAGCCATATACCCAGAGCCTGCCAAGGAGCCTGTTTGTCTTCACAATGCTGATCACCAAAGCTTCACACAACCCATTGAAGGAGTCTAGGCCGTCACTCGTGTTTATCCTTTGGCTGGCAATACACGCTTACCTCACCATGCTCAAACTGAAGCCACTAAGAGCACTATTGCTCAAAGGCCTCGGAAGCGATCTCGTGTTCTCAATGACCGAGAGCTTCTCGTTGCCCTGCATCAGAAATAGGATAAGCATCACTACTGGCTGAAGCGACAGATACAAAGCCTCTTGGTGGACGCCAATCGAATTCGCAATCTTCCCACCAAGAATGCCTTTGTCACTCATGAAACCTTTCGGCGGTCATGGAAGAGTTTGACATTGCTGAGTGCTGAAGCAGATCTTCAAGACGATGGCTTCACGGAAAGATTCAAGTTTGACTCCACTCCTCCAAGGAATGTTGTCTTGCGTCGAACTCCCTCTCTTGAAGACTCTGACTATTCCTCCTCAGCTGCAACGGTGAATGCCAGAGTCATAGATGACCAAGATGATGCTACCTCACCACCTCCTACTTCGGCGCGTATCGACACTGCACCAAGTTGTTCTGCACCGCCAAACCCCGACGCCGACCCTGCAGCTTCACCTACTCCTTCTGGGAACGAGTAGAGGCTCTATGTCTTCAAACCTTTTTGGTCCTTACTGACAAAAGGGGAGAAGCATATGAGTTGATAGTCTTCAAGCGGGTCCATATGGGCGGTTGCTTTATATTTTGCCTAGTGTTTACAACTCTCGCTTTTGATACATTTGGTTCTTTGAGTTGTAACACTTAACCTTGATGGTCGTCTGCTACTTTTTCTGCTATTCTGTGATGCAATGATAAATTCCGCATGTGCGATGATAAATCCCACACGAAGTCATATTGCAGACGTCCATTTTTCATTATGCACATCATTATCTTCATTACATCTTTTATGCATGATGAATTGTCTTCATAAGTCGAAGAGGATCTCCACAAGTACAACCTGCCATGTGCATTTGCATTCCAAAAGCAAATTACTTATATGCACATCTTCAGGGGGAGCCTATTGCTACTTATGAAGACAGTACCCTTATCCTTTACAATTTCACATACTTTTATCCCCGTTGAAAACTTCAACCAGTTTGTCATCAATCACCAAAAAGGGGGAGATTGTAAGTGCATCTAGTGCCACCCCTAGTTGGTTTTGGAGTATTGACGACAAACCTGGTTGAGGGACTAATGTGTTTGTGAGAATTGCAGGATAACACAGGTAGTAGTCCCTCATTGATTCGGTTTACCTACCGGAGATGACCCCTAAAAATGTATGAAGACATTGAAGACAATGGTGGTATGTGAAGATATTCACATTGAAGACTATGACAAGAGAAGACATCACGTGAAGACTATGGAGCGCGAAGACTTAGTTCTTTCGTTCTTTCCTTTTCTTTTTTGTTGAGTCATAGGAACCACCGTACTGTTAAGTGGGGTCCCAGTGAACAAAGTCAGAGTGACTGAAGTGATGCTCAACCAAATCCTATGTCTTCGAGCAAAGACAATGAGAGCAAACCTTATCCAGAGTTGGATGAGTCAGCTTTACTTGTAGCCCAAGTCAAGCTGCTGCGTGTGTTTGAAATCTGACCGTTGGAACACGTGTCAGTTCCTTAGTGACCCAGGGTCATTTCGGACAAATCAGGTCGGGTTGCCTAGTGGCTATAAATAGCCCACCCCCTACACCATAAATTGGTGGCTGCTCAGAGTTAGTGCACGGCTTTTGTCGTTTGAGAGCAACCCACCTCCGAAGCTTTTGAGAGAGAGAAATCCTTGCGAGGACAAAGCCCAAACACCTAGAGCCAAAGAGTGTTAGGCATCACTGAAGTCTTTCTGTCCGCGTGACCTGAAGACTTGTTACACTTGAGGACTGTGAATCCTCCAGCCGGTTAGGCGTCGCGTTCTGACCATCCAAGAGTCATTGTGGATCGTCGGTGAACGAAATCTGTGAAGGTTTGGAAGTCTACCTTGAATACTTACCAGAGTGATTGGGCGAGGACTGGGTGTCCTTAGCTCAAGGGGAATAAGGTGAAGACACGGTCTTCTGAGTTAAATCTCAGCCTCCCTAACCAGACGTACAGTTGTCACAGCAACTGGAACTGGTCCAACAAATCCTTTGTCCTCACCAAGTGACTGGTTCTATTCTCTCCCTCTCTTTACTTATAGTTTGTCTTCCTGAAGTCATTGCCTGCCTGCACTACCTGTTTGACTTCACTGTGTGACTACTTTCGTTGTTTGGCTTCATACTATCTTCCATCCTGATCTTTACTACCTAGCTGCTATTAGTCTTCGTGCTTTCACTTCATTGAATACTTGACTATGGCTTGCTTAGTGTAGTCTACCTTCCGCTGCATATCAATAGGTTCATTTCTATTGTTTGTCTTCGAAACTCTCATGTTTTGAAGACTTTCATAAAAATCGCCTATTCACCCCCCCTCTAGTCGATAACTAGCACTTTCACATACGTGTCATGTCCCCTTTTGTCACTGGGATTGAGCACCGTAAGATTGATGCGGCTTGAACTACGTCGGTATTTCCCCAAAGAGGAAGGGATGATGCAACACGGCTACGGTAGGTATTTCCCTTAGTGATGAGACCAAGGTTATCGAACCAGTAGGAGAACCACACAACACTATGTAAACGGTACCTGCACACAAAGAACAAATACTTGCAACCCGACGTGTAAGAGGGGTTGTCAATCTCTCCCGGGTAAAAAGATAGGTAAAATTGTAGTAGATTGGATAAATAGATCTCGCGGAAACGCGAAATAAAATAAATAACAAAAAAGTGCAGCAAGGTATTTTTGGGTTTTTGGATTAATAGATCTGAAAATAAAAGATGCAAATAAAAGAAAAGGCAAATGGCAATGTAGATCTGAAAATAGATGATGAGAAAATAGACTCGGGGGCCGTAGATTTCACTAGTGGCTTCTCTCGAGAAAAATAGCATACGGTGGGTAAACAAATTACTGTTGGGCAATTGATAGAACTTCAAATAATTATGAAGATATGCAGGCAATGATCATTATATAGGCATCATGTCCAAGATTAGTAGACCGACTCCTGCCTGCAACTACTACTATTACTCCACACGTCAACCGCTATCCAGCATGCATCTAGTGTATTAAGTTCATGGAGAAATGGAGTAATGCAATAAGAACGATGCCATGATTTAGACAAGATCTATTCATGTAGGAATAGACCCCATCTTGGTATCCTTAATAGCAACGATACATACGTGTCAGTTCCCCTTCTGTCACTAGGATTGAGCATCGTAAGATCGAACCCATCACCAATCACCTCTTCCCATGGCAAGAAAAATCGATCTAGTCGGCCTAACTAAACCAAAGATTTGAAGAAGAAATACGAGGCTATAAGTAATCATGCATATAAGAGATCAAAAGAATCAAATAACTTTCATGGATAAAAACATAGATCTGATCATAAACTCAAAGTTCATCGAATCCCAACAAACACACCGCAAAAAGAGTTACATCAAATAGATCTCCAAGAGACCATTGTATTGAGAATCAAAAGAGAGAGAGGAAGCCATCTAACTACTAACTACGGACCTGAAGGTCTACAATGAACTACTCACGCATCATCGGAGAGGCACCAATGAGGATGATGAACCCCTCCGTGATGGTGTCTAGATTGGATCTGTGGTTTCTGGAACTGGCGGTGGCTAGAATTGTGTTTCATCGACTCCCCTAGGGTTTTTGGATTTTGGGGTATTTATAGAGCAAAGAGGCAGTGCGGGAGGCGGCCGAGGTGGGCACAACCCACCTAGACGCGCCTGGGCCCCCAGGCGCCCCAGGCGCGCCCTAGTGGGTTGTGCTCCCATCGGAGCCCCCCTCTGGTACTTCTTTGGCCCAACAGGTGTCTTCTGGTCCAGAAAAAATCTCCAAAAAGTTTCGCTGCGTTTGGACTCCGTTTGGTACTGATATTCTGCGAAGTAAAAAACAAGCAAAAAACAGCAACTGGCACTGGGCACTATGTCAATAGGTTAGTCCCAAAAAATGATATAAAGTTGCTATAAAATGATTGTAAAACATCCAAGAATGATAATATAACAGCATGGAACAATCAAAAATTATAGATACGTTGGAGACGTATCAGCATCCCCAAGCTTAATTCCTGCTCGTCCTCGAGTAGGTAAATGATAAAAACAGAATTTTTTATGTCAAATGCTGCCTAACAAGTTCATCACATATTCTTTTCTTTTGTAGCATGGACATTTGGACTTTTATATGATTCAAAGCAATAGTCTAGTTTTGACATGAAGATTTCAATACTCAAGCATATCAACAAGCAACCATGTCTTTCAAAATATCAACACTAAATCAAGTTATCCCTAGCCCATTATGCTTAATCATTGATCCATTCATGAAACACACTCGCATATTAGCTACACCCAATGCTCAAGTACGATCATAGTGCCCCTTAGTTGATGCTTTATAAGAGAAGAGACTCAAATAAAAATAAAATTGCATAAAGTAAAAAAAGAAAGGCCCTTCGCAGAGGGAAGTAGGGATTTGTAGAGGTGCCAGAGCTCAAAGCGAAAAATATAGAGATGAAACATGTTGGGTGGCATGCCTTTCCTGCCAACGAAAACGATCGAGTAGTTCCCAATACTTTCCATGCTAGATATATCATAGGCGGTTCCCAAACAGAAAATAAAGTTTATTCCTTTTTCCACCAGACTTTCACATTCCATGGCTAACCGAATCCACGGGTGCCGTCCATACCAACACTTTCCAAGGAATTTATTATTTGACAACATAAAGTAAATTCATTTTCCATTTCGGGATTGGGCATCCCTAATACATTTTCCCTACTCTCGTGCAATGACAAGTGAATAAACACTCACCTTGAGAATAACACATCTAGCATGGAAAAATATCAGCCACCCCCTACCGTTTCATGAGCGGTATGAGCACACAAAAAAGGAATTTTATTTTGAAGATTAGAGATGGCACATACAAATTTGCTTAGAATGGCAAAACAATACCACATATAGGTAGGTATAGTGGACTCATATGGCAAAACTGGGTTTAAGGATTTTGGATGCACAAGTAGTGATCATACTTAGTACAAGTGAAGGCTAGCAAAAGATTGAGAAGCATCCAACCAAAAACGAAAATCTCATAAGCGAGCATTAAGCATAACTAACACCGAATAATGCACCACAAGTAGGATGTAATTTCATTTCATAACTATTGACTTTCGTGCTTGCATAGGGAATCACAAACCTTAACATCAATATTCTTACTAAAACATAATTACTCACCAACATGACTCACATATCACTATCATCTTATCGCAAAAACTATTACAAAGAATCAAGTTTATTTTGTCCAATGATCTTTATGAAAGTTTTTGTTATATCCCTCTTGAATATCTATCACTTTGTGACTAATTCAATATGTTGCTTTTGATAGCTCAAACAAATCTAAGTGAAGAACATGAGCATAAAAATTTTGTTCTCTCAAAATAATATAAGTGAAGCATGAGAGAATTTCTTAAAAAAATACTAGCTCCCAAATAAATCTAAGTGAAGCATGAGAGCATTTCTTCAAAAATAATAAATCACACCGTTCTCAAAAAGATATAAGTGAAGCACTAGAGAAATTCCATAGCTCAAAAAAAATTAAGTGAAGCACTAGAGCAATTCTAACAAATCATAGCATAATTTTGGCTCTCTCAAATAGGTGTGTTCAGCAAGGATACTTGACTTAAACTAAAAAGCAAAATAAGCAAAGACTCATATAATACAAGATGCTTCAAGCAAAACTCATGATATGTGACGAATAAAAATATAGTTCCAAGTAAAATACCGATGGTCATTAGAAGAAAGAGGGGATGCCACTCAGGGGCATCCCCAAGCTTAGTTGCTTGTTCCTCTTTGGATAATAACTTGGGGTGCCATGGGCATCCCCAAGCATAGGCTCTTCTTACACCTTATTTCTTCATCGATTGTGATCTCACCCAAAACTTGAAAACTTTAATCACACAAAACTCAACTAAACCTTCGTGAGATCCGTTAGTATAACAAAGCAAATCACTACTCTAAGTACTGTTGCAAACCCATTCATATTTTATTTTTGCATGATATCTATTGTATTCCAACTTTAGTATGGCTTATACCCTCCAATACAAACCATAGATTCATCAAAATATGCACAGAGCGCAAAGAAAACAGAATCTATCAAAAACAGAACAGTCTGTAGCAATCTGAAAGTTCGAATACTTCTGTAACTCCAAAAATTATGCAAAATTAGGAAAGCGTAGGCAATTTGTATATCAATCTTGTGTACAAACATTAGGATTTTATCGCGCGTCTATGATTTTTAATAATTATGTGACTGACGCACAAAGTTTCTGTTTTTTCAACAAGATCAAATCAACTATCACCCAACATGATCCCAAAGGCTTTGCTTGGCACAAACACTAATGAAAACATAAAAAACACAATCATAACAGTAGCATAATTGTGCAAACACTCAAGAACAGAAGGAAAAAGACAAAAATAAATCTTATTCATTGGGTTGCCTCCCAACAAGCGCTATCGTTTTATGCCCCTAGCTAGGCATAAAGCATAGATCTAAGTGTTGTCATCTTTATTTCTAGATCCATAAGATGCCCTCATGATTGATCATATGGTGGCTTAATTCTTGTTCTAGGGAAGTGTTCCATCCCCTTTTTTAGTGGAAATTGAAATTTAATATTGCCTTCTTTCATATCAATCACGACACCAATAGTACGTAAAAACAGTCTACCAAGTATAATAGGACAAGACGGATTGCAATCAATATCAAGAACAATAAAATCTATGGGCACATAATTCCTATTTGCAAGAATAAGAACATCATTAATTCTTCCCATAGGCTTTTTAATACTAGAATTCGCCAAGTGCAAATTTAAAGAACATTCCTCAATATCGGTAAGACCAAGGATATCACATCAAGATTTTGGAATTGTGGAAATACTAGCACCCAAATCACATAAGGCAAAACACTCATAATTTTTAATCTTGACTTTGATAGTAGGTTCCCATTCATCATGTAATTTTCTAGGAATCGAGATCTCTAATTTCAACTTTTCTTCCAAAGCTTTCATCATAGCATCAACGATATGTTTAGTAAAAACTTTATTTTGTTCATAAGCATGGGGTGAATTTATCATGGATTGCAACAAAGAAATACAATCAATCAAAGAACAATTATCATAATTAAAGCCTTTGTAATCCAAAAGAGTGGTCACATCACTAGTTAAAGTTTTGACCTCTCCAAACCCACTTTTATCAATTTTCTCAACAATATTTTCACCCTCCGAATTATCAGGATGCCTTCTAGCTATAGTTGACTCTTCTTCAGTCCCTTTATCATTAATCTTAATTTTACTAAACAAGGAATCAATAGAAGAAACACCAATCACAGACGCGCTTGCGTCTGTACTGTGTTAAAAAAACGAACGAGCGAGGGGAGACGACTCGAGGGAGCCAGTAGCTCGTGTTTGGCGAGCCGGCCCCCACGAGCGGGGCTGTGAGCGCCAATTCACTAGCCGCAGGTAATGCACTGACTAGGATCTCTCGTCATCCCCTAAAACAAAAGGGAGCTCTCGCCAATGCTATACATCAAATATTGCCAGACCAATCTTAAAATCACCACTAGCGCTGCACTGCGTATTGTCTTAGTGGGCTGGTCCGATAGAGCAGTTTTGCAAGATTCTAGACTGGTTTTAGAAGCTTTCGTGTGGTTTTTTCTTTTACTTTTGTTTATAGACATTTTTTATTGCGATGTATTTCGTTATTTCTTCTTCTTATTCATTTTCAATTTTGTTTTTCCAAGTACATGTTAGGCTTATTTTCAATACATGTTGTACATTTTTTCTATACACATGAACATTTTTTATACACATTCCACCTATAGAGAAAAAAGAAAGGCAATCTCGCCTGCCCGCGCTGAGCGCTTCATCCGCCGCTGGCTTCCGGCGGCTCTCCTCCGCCGACGACCTCGGCCGTCGGTGGTGAGAGGGTCGTTCAATCCACGGGTGCGGATAGTTTTATGCCAAATTATCTTAGTTTTAGGGTGTTCATCGTTTTGGCTTCAGCAACGGCGATGGTGGCGCTCAATAAAATTTCTTCAGATCCTACTTCAACAATGCGAACGGTCCTATGGTTGGGGATGGATTTGGAATCTATCCTATTCAAGCAAGGATGGTGCGGCGGCGGCATCCTCGTGGTGGACTTGTGTCCTCGGGCTCCGTCGTTGACGTTTGCTCCAGCGCCGCGTGCTGGGCTTAGGAGGTAGTCCAGGAGCGGATGCATATTATGGTTTGCATCGGCGGTACCTGGAAGATGGTGGATCGTGTGCTGGGTTCATGGTACGTGGATGGTAGGTATGGTTTTCTTCTCCGACATCTTAGTCGTGCGGTGTTGCCAGATCTGGAGTTCAATGGAGCGTCCGGGGTGTTACCCCGGTCTGATTCGTTCACCGGTAATGGTTTCGCCTTTGGCAAGCCACCTTGGAGGTCCGCAAAGCTGCATATCAGCGATGCAGCCGCGTCGTCCTCAAGTGTTGAGGTGATCCGTCATTTTTTTTCTTTGGTGGTTGCTATGGTGGTGGTGCCAGAGACAGGTGACGAGCGTTTGTATCAAGGTCAAAGGCTTCTTCGGTCTTGTTCGTAGTTTTACTTCTTGGCCGGTGTTCCTTTATGGAAAGGCTAGCGTTCTGCCATTTTTTCAGTTTTGTCAGATCGGTATGTACGTGGCTTGTACAATGTTCATTATGATATAAATGAGACATGTATTACCATGTAAAAAAAACAGATACTGAACATTTTGACAAATACATGTTTCAAAAAAATTCTGAATACATGTTAATTTTTTAATTACATGGTGAATATTTTTTCTGAGTGGTACGCAATTAGTCTTTTAAAACTATGCGAATATACATTTTACATTATAAATGTTTTTGAAAACAAATCAAGAATATAATTTTTAAACACTTGATTTTATTTTTCAAAATTCCGTTAATATTTTTTTGAACTATGGGATTTTTAAAATTGTGTGAACACCTTATAGAATTATAATTTTTTAAAATGCATGCACATTTTGAAAAATGCCACGAATTTTAGAATAATACTAATATTTTTTAAGAATTACATGAATAAATGTTCTACACAGAGTTAATATTGCTTAATGTGCGATGAATGTTTAAGTAAATTAATTATTGAAATATATGATATGTGTTTACAATATTTCAGACTGTAAAAATAAAAAAGAAGAAAAATATAAATATAAATGTTGTGAAGGAAAGAATAAACTAACGAACCTAACACTACTAGGCTGGCCCACCATACTCCTGGCTTGACGCGAGGCCGCCGTCAGTCTCGCACGAAGCAAGACCTAGACATGCCAATGGTACACAAGATGACACTCGGATATAACTGAGTTCTTTTTTCGGCAAGGAGGAGAAGCTAGATTTACCCCCGTTTTAGATTTGGATGATACGTTTTTCATTTTTGGCGGGTGAGTAAAAAGAATCACTGCCTCATTAGCCTAAAAGTTTCTACGAGCTAGGCCAGTTGGCAAGTTTTGATTGGGGATAAGGGGAATGAGGGGCCCACCACGGTGAAATTCGGGGGGGGGGGGGGGGGGGGGGGATTAAGAGGAAGATTACCCAAATCGCATGTAACAGTTTTGTAGGTGTACGATTATTGTTCTTGGAATGAAGACAGATTAATAATTACCTTTTTTAGGATAAGGAACCTTGACTTTTTTAGTGGGTGACAAATGTCAAAATTTATTGATAAAATGGACATCCTCTTACGAATAAGGCCGTGTGTTCATGGTACAAAATATGGGCAAGAATGTGCTCGACGCTCAATTCCAAGGCTTTTACTCCATGGTACACTGCCAATGCTGCCAGATCTTATTTAGCGCTTAAGGCGATACTTGTGGCGTTAATCATACGTTATGCAGCTTTTCGATCGCAATGGACCAGCCCATTTATGACTGTTTTCTCCAGTCTTGGCTTTGGGGTTTCGAGAAGCTTCTGGAAGCTTTTTGGATGTTTTCTTTCTGGTTTTTTGTTCGGTTTCTTCATTTTTCGTCATTATTTTTTATTTTATTTACTTTTTTATTTTTCCATTTTTTATTTTCTGCCCTTTTTTCAAATTCAATAACTTGTACAGTTATATATATTTTGGAAATAATTGTTACCCTTTCCCAAATGTCAGAACTTTTGAGACATTAAAAAAAATAATTCTAAATTTATGAAAAATTTCAAATTCTTGAACTTTGTATCAAATTTATGAACTTTTTTCAGTGACGTCAACAGTTTTCAATTTCATGACAAAAATCAAAATTATAAAAAAGTTCAAATTCAGGAACCTTTTCAATTTAATGAACTATCTCCAAATTTGCATTTTTTTCTAAAATTACGAATTCATTCATATACATGTTTTTTTAAACCAATGGTCTACTGGTCAAATGAACGAGTGAGGGGAGACTGCCCGAGCTAGCCAGTAATCTGCATTTGGTGAGTCCGCCCACACGAGCAGGGCTATGAGTGTTCGCTGGCCGCGAATAAAGCGCTGCAATGAGCTCTCGCCAATGCTATACGTCTATTATTGCCAGACCAATCTTAACATCGCCTAGGGCACTCTGCAGCGTCTTGCCTTAGTGGGCCGGCTCATTGGAGCAGTTTTGGTAGATCGGTTTAGACCGGTTGGAGAAGATTTTGTGTTTTTTAATTTTAAATATGTTATTGGTTTTCTTCAGGTATTTTGGTTTTTCGGTTTTTAATTTTTTATCTCTTTTTTTTAATACATGTCTATCCTTTTTTTCAATACACATTGTACATTTTTCTATACACATGGACTATTTTTTATTAACATTGAACATTTTTCAAGTACATGTTTCGAAAAAACTTCAAATACAGGTTAAATATATTTCTAATACGAGGTTGATAATTTTCTAATGGTATGACTTTTTTTTCAACTATGCGAGCACTATTTTACATTATAATATTTTTGAACAATGTCACAAACATATGTTCGAAATATGTGAACATTTTTTAAGAATTCATTGACAATTATTGTCAAATATGCATTTTTTAGTTGTGCATTTTTTTGGAAATTTCTATGAATATTTGTTTAAGTCATGTAACATTTTTTTTGAAATGCTTGAGCATTTTCAAAATATCACGATTGGTTTTGAATAATACAAAAAAATCTATAAAATTCTACAAATAAATGTTCTACACGGTGTTAACATTTTTAAATGCATGATGAATGTTTAAGTAAATTAATTTTTGAAATATATTACCATTGCAAAATAAGTGTCGCTGGGTTAGTACAACATCAACGACACTTATTTTGGAAGGGGGGGGGTATGTTTTTACAATATTTTTGAAATGTAAAAACAAGTAAAAAACGAAAAAATGATATTAAGTAAAGAATGAAACTAACCAACCTAACATTACTGCGACGGCCCACCAGACTCCCTGCTTGAGACGAGGCCGCAGTCGGTCTCACACAAAGCGAGACCTAGACGCTATTGGGAAACATAGTAAAAAACAAAAAAAATTGTCCTACGATAAAGGTCTCGGATCACTATGAAGATGCATACAATGTTAGATCCGATCATTATTAACTTCGAGATGTACCGGGAGAAGAGTTGGTGTAGGTCGTGCTTGAAGTCCCTCAAACCGTCCACGGCGATCCATCAAACAAAAGACCGGAAGCACGACCTCTCTACAGATTGCAAGCGTACATGCTTCACGATCGGGTAGTGCTTTTCACCGTCCAGAGCTAGTCGTCGCCGTAAAATTGGAGGAAGAAGAAGAGAACCGCACAGGCTTCTCATTATGAGGATTAGAGAGAACTAGAACTGGAACAAAAGAGAACTAGAGGAGTCTCTAAAACTTATGTTCTAGGGTCTACCCCTGCCCCTCTAGTTATATGTTGAGTCCTGAGGTCGCAACTTGGGGAGGGGCCTACCAAAAGTCGGTTTAGATCGCATGGAAGAGTCCTCCCCGGATTCCAGCACAAAATGCCAAGTTTCCTGGCGATTCTGGAAACGCCATGGACCTCGGTGGATGGTCCCTGTCCTTTGCAAAACCCCTTTTTGCACTGACCTAAAGCCTCGTGGGCCTTACTCCTTGGCCCATCGAAGGTGTCCTCGCACAAGGGATTTATCCGGAAGGTTCCGTAACCTTCTGGACATCACGAAAGTTCCTAGGACCTTCCCAGAACATTTCTGGAAGCATCTGAAGTTCCGTAGGAACCTTGTCGAAACTATTACTTATATTCACGGAACTATTTCAAGAATATTTTCTCATAACTCTCACTCCACTAACACTCAATAGGCTACGATTCCCTTAATCGTGTGACCCTGTAGGTTCGGTAAAACATAGACATGAACAAAACCTATTTCGTTCAATGACCAATAGCAGAACCGTGGACATCCATATTGATCCCTACGAATACACGAATGACATTCGAGTGAACCTTTGGTTATCATGTGCTATTCTCTGTGATTTGTGATACTTTACAAAACATGAGGTGGGATATATCGGTATCCTCTTGAGTCATACTTGTTGGGGAACGTAGCATGCAATTTCAAAAAATTTCCTATGATCACGCAAGATCTATCTAGGAGATGCATAGCAATGAGAGGGGGAGAGTGTGTCACGTACCCTCGTAGACCAAAAGTGGAAGCGTTAGTTTAACGCGGTTGATGTAGTCGAACGTCTTCACGATCCAACCGATCAAGCGCCGAACGTACGACACCTCTGAGTTCTGCACACGTTCAGCTCGATGACGTCCCTCAAACTCTAGATCCAACAGAGGGTCGAGGGAGAGTTTCGTCAACACGACGGCGTGGTGACGGTGATGGTGATGTGATCCGTGCAGGGCTTTGCCTAAGCAGTACGTGAATATGACCGGAGGAGTAAACCGTGGAGGGAGACGCCGCACACGGCTTGGAACAATTGGTGTGTCTACAAGGGGTGCCCTTCCAACGTATGTAAAGGAGGGAGAGGAGGAGGCCGGCCACCAGGGGCGCGCCAAGAGAGGGGAGTCCTACTAGGACTCCAGTCCTAGTAGGATTCGCCCCCCCCCCTCTTTTTTTCCTTCTCTTGGAGGGGGAAAGAGGGAAGGGAGAGGGAAGAGGAGAAGGGAAGGGAGAGGGAAGAGGAGAAGGAAAGGGGGGCGTGCCCTCTCCCCTAGTCCAATTCGGACTACCTATGGGAGGGGGGTGCGGACACCCTTTGTGGGCTGCCTCCCCTCTCCCCTATGGCCCATGTAGGCCAATTACTTTCCCCGGGGGGTTCCGGTAACCTCCCGATACTCCAAAAAAAAACCGAAACGATCCAGAACCATTCCGGTGTCCGAATATCATCGTCCAATATATCAATATTTACCTCTCGATCATTTCGAGACTCCTCGTCATGTCCGTGATCTCATCCGGGACTCCGAACAAACTTCGGTCACCAAAATAAAGAACTCATAATACAAATCGTCATCGAACGTTAAGCGTGCGGACCCTACGGGTTCGAGAACTATGTAGACATGACCGAGACACCTCTCCGGTTAATAACCGGCAGCAGAACCTGGATGCTCATATTGGCTCCCACATATTCTACGAAGATCTTTATCGGTCGAACCGTAATGACAACATACGTTATTCCCTTTGTCATCGGTATGTTACTTGCCCGAGATTCGATTGTCGGTATCCTCATACCTAGTTCAATCTCGTTACCGACAAGTCTCTTTACTCGTTCCATAATGCATCATCCCGTAACTAACTCATTAGTCACATTGCTTGCAAGGCTTATTATGACGTGCATTACCGAGAGGGCCCAGAGATACCTCTCCGATATTCCGAGTGACAAATCCTAATCTCGATCTATGCCAACCCAACAAAACGCCTTCGGAGATACCTGTAGAGCATCTTTATAATCACCCATTTACGCTGTGACGTTTGATAGCACACAAGGTATTCCTCCGTTATTCGGGAGTTGCATAATCTCATAGTCAAAGGAATATGTATAAGCCATGAAGAAAGCAGTAGCAATAAAACTTAACGATCATTATGCTAAACTAACGGATGGGTCTTGTCCATCACATCATTCTCCTAATGATGTGATCCCATTCATCAAATGACAACACATGTCTATGGTTAGGAAACTGTGTAGAGGCTTACTAGGGACACTGTGTTTTGTCTATGTATCCACACATGTATCAAGTTTCCGGTTAATACAATTCTAGCATGAAGAATAGATATTTATCATGACATAAGGAAATACAAATAAAAACTTTATTATTGCCTCTAGGGCATATTTCCTTCAGTCTCCCACTTGCACTAGAGTTAATTATCTGGATTACATTGTAATGATTCTAACACCCATGGAGTCTGGGTGCTGATCATGTTTTGCTCGTGGAAGAGGCTTAGTCAACGGGTCCGCCACATTCAGATCCGTATGTATTTTGCAAATCTCTATGTCTCCCTCCTTGACTTGATCACGGATGGAGTTGAAGCGTCTCTTGATGTGTTTAGTTCTTTTGTGAAATCAGGATTCCTTCGCCAAGGCTATTGCTCCAGTATTGTCACAAAAGATTTTCATTGGACCCGATGCACTAGGTATTACACCTTGATCAGATATGAAATCCTTCATCCAAACTCCTTCATTTGCTGCTTCCGAAGCAGCTATGTACTCCGCTTCACACGTAGATCCTGCGACGACGCCTTGCTTGGAACTGCACCAACTGACAGCTCCACCATTCAATATAAATACGTATCCGGTTTGTGACTTAGGGTCATCCGGATCAGTGTCAAAACTAGCATCAACGTAACCATTTACGACGAGCTCTTTGTCACCTTCATAAAAGAGAAACATATCCTTAGTCCTTTTCAGGTACTTCATGATGTTCTTGACCGCTGTCCAGTGATCCACTCCTGGATTACTTTGGTACCTCCCTGCTATACTTATAGCAATGCACACATCAGGTCTGGTACACAGCATAGCATACATGATAGAACCTATGGCTGAAGCATTGGGAATCACTTTCATTTTCTCCCTATCTTCTGCAGTGGTTGGGCATTGAGTCTGACTCAACTTCACACCTTGTAACACGGGCAAGAACCCTTTCTTTGACTGATCCATTTTGAACTTCTTCAAAATCTTATCAAGGTATGTGCTTTGTGAAAGTCCAATTAAGCGTCTTGATCTATCTCTATAGATCTTGCTGCCCAATATATAAGCAGCTTCACCGAGGTCTTTCATTGAAAAACTCTTATTCAAGTATCCTTTTATGCTATCCAAAAATTCTATATCATTTTCAATCAACAATATATCATCCACATATAATATTAGAAATGCTACAGAGGTCCCACTCACTTTCTTGTAAATACAGGCTTCTCCAAAAGTATGTATAAATCATATGCTTTGATCACCTCATCAAAACGTACATTCCAACTCCGAGAGGCTTGCACCAGTCCATAAATGGATCGCTGGAGATTTCACACTTTGTTAGCACCTTTAGAATCGACAAAACCTTCTGGTTGTATCATATACAATTCTTCTTTAAGAAATCCATTAAGGAAAGCAGTTTTGACATCCATTTGCCATATTTCATAATCATAAAATGCGGCAATTGCTAACATGATTCAGACAGACTTAAGCATCGCTACGGGTGAGAAGATCTCATCGTAGTCAACTCCTTGAACTTGTCGAAAAACCTTTCGTGACAAGTCGAGCTTTGTAGGCAGTAACATTACCATCAGCGTCAGTCTTCTTCTTAAAGATCCATTCATTCTCTATGGCTTGCCGATCATGGGGCAAGTCCACCAAAGTCCATACTTTGTTCTCATACATGGATCCCATCTCAGATTTCATGGCCTCAAGCCATTTTGCGTAATCTGGGCTCATCATCGCTGCCTCATAGTTCGTAGGTTCGTCATGGTCTAGTAACATGACTTCTAGAACAGGATTATCGTACCACTCTGGTGCGGAACGTGCTCTAGTTGACCTACGAGGTTTGGTAGTAACTTGATTTGAAGTTTCATGCTTATTATCATTATCTTCCTCACTAATTGGTGTAGGCATCACTGGAACTGATTTCTGTGGTGAACTACTTTCCAATTCAAGAGAAGGTACAATTACCTCATCAAGTTCTACTTTCCTCCCACTCACTTCTTTCGAGAGAAACTCCTTCTCTAGAAAGGATCCATTCTTAGCAACAAAGATCTTGCCTTCGGATCTGTGATAGAAGGTGTACCCAACAGTCTCTTTTGGGTATCCTATGAAGACGCACTTCTCCGATTTGGGTTCGAGCTTATCAGGCTGAAGCTTTTTCACATAAGCATCGCAACCCCAAAATGATAGTGGTAAATCGGTAAGAGACATCATAGATCGCACCATATCTAATAAAGTACGGTTACGACGTTCGGGCAAACCATTACGTTGTGGTGTTCCAGGTGGCGTGAGTTGTGAAACTATTCCACATTGTTTTAAATGAAGGACAAACTCGTAACTCAAATATTCGCCTCCGCGATCTAGAAACTTTATTTTCTTGTTATGATGATTCTCCACTTCACTATGAAATTCTTTGAACTTTTCAAATGTTCAGACTTGTGTTTCATTAAGTAGATATACCCATATATGCTCAAATCATCTGTGAAGGTCAGAAAATAATGATACCCGCCGTGAGCCTCAACACTCATTGAACCGCATACATCGGTATGTATTATTTCCAATAAGTCAGTAGCTCGCTCCATTATTCTGGGGAACGGAGTCTTAGTCATCTTGCCCATGAGGCATGGTTCGCAAGCATCAAATGATTCATAATCAAGTGATTCCAAAAGACCATCTGCATGGAGTTTCTTCATGCGCTTTACACCAATATGACCTAAACGGCAGTGCCATAAATATGTTGCACTATCATTATCAACTTTGCATGTTTTGGCATCAATATTATGAATATGTGTATCGCCACAATCGAGATTCAACAAAAATAGACCACTCTTTAAGGGTGCATGACCATAATAGATATTACTCATATAAATATAACAACCATTATTCTTTGATTTAAATGAATAACCATCTCGCATTAAACAAGATCCAGATATAATGTTCAGGCTCAACATTGTCACGAAATAACAATTATTCAAGTCTAAAACTAATCCCGAAGGTAGATGTAGAGGTAGCGTGCCGAAGGCGATCACATCGACCTTGGAACCATTCCCGACGCGCATCGTCACCTCATCCTTAGCCAATCTTTGTTTAATCTGTAGCCCATGTTTCGAGTTACAAATATGAGCAACCGAACCGGTATCAAATACCCAGACACTACTACGAGCATTAGTAAGGTACACATCAATAACATGTATATCAAATATACCTTTGTTCACTTTGCCATCCTTCTTATCCGCCAAATACTTGGGGCAGTTCAGCTTCCAGTGACCAATCCCTTTGCAGTAGAAGCACTCAGTTTCAGGCTTAGGTCCAGACTTGGGCTTCTTCCCGGGAGTGGCAACTTGCTTGCCATTCTTCTTGAAGTTCCCCTTCTTCCCTTTGCCCGTTTTCTTGAAACTAGAGGTCTTGTTAACCATCAACACTTGATGCTCCTTCTCGATTTCTACCTCCGCAGCTTTGAGCATTGTGAAGAGCTCGGGAATAGTCTTCTCCATCCCTTGCATATTATAGTTCATCACGAAGCCTTTATAGCTTGGTGGCAGTGATTGAAGAACTCTGTCAGTAACACTATCATCTGGAAGATTAACTCCTAGCTGAGTCAAGTGGTTATGGTACCCAGACATTCTGAGTATGTGTTCACTGAAAGAACTGTTCTCCTCCATCTTGCACCTATAGAACTTGTTGGAGACTTCATATCTCTCAACTCGGGCATTTGCTTGAAAAATTAACTTCAACTCTTGGAACATCTCATATGCTCCATGACGTTCCAAACGTCTTTGAAGTCCCGATTCTAAGCCGTAAAGCATGGCACACTGAACTATCGAGTAGTCATCAGATCGAGTTTGCCAGACGTTCATAACATCAGCATCTGCTCCAGCAGCAGGCCTTGCACCTAGCGGTGCATCAAGGACATAACTATTCTATGCAGCAATGAGGATAATCCTCAAGTTACAGACCCAATCCATGTAGTTGCTGCCATCATCTTTCAACTTAGCTTTCTCTAGGAATGCATTAAAATTCAAAGGAACGGTAGCACGGGCCATTGATCTACAACATAGATATGCAAAAACTATCAGGACTAAGTTCATGATAAATTAAAGTTCAATTAATCATATTATTTAAGAACTCCCACTTAGATAGACATCCCCCGAGTCATCTAAATGATCACATGATCCAAATCAACTAAACCATGTCTGATCATCACGTGAGATGGAGTAGTTTTCAATGGTGAACATCTCTATGTTGATCATATCTACTATATGATCCACGTTCGACCTTTTGGTCTCCAGTGTTCCGAGGCCATGTCTGTACATGCTAGGCTCGCCAAGTTTAACTAGAGTATTCCGCACGTGCAAAACTGTCTTGCGCCTGTTGTATGTGAACGTAGAGCTTATCACACTCGATCATCACGTGGTGCCTTGGCACGACGAACCGTCGCAACAGTGCATACTCAGGGAGAACACTTATACCTTTAAGTTTTTGTAGGGGGTCATCTTATAATGCTACCGCCGTACTAAGCAAAATAAGATGCATAAAAGATAAACATCACATGCAATCAAAATATGTGACATGATATGCCCATCATCATCTTGTGCCTTTGATCTCCATCTCCAAAGCACCGTCATGATCTCCATCGTCACCGGCTTGACATCTTGATCTCCATCGTAGCGTCGTGGTCGTCTCGCCAACTATTGCTTCTACAACTATCGCTAATGCATAGTGATAAAGTAAAGCAATTACATGGCGTGTGCATCTCATACAATAAAGCGACAACCATAAGGCTCCGGCCAGTTGCCGATAA
The DNA here is from genome assembly GCF_018294505.1 of Triticum aestivum. Taxonomy (NCBI): domain Eukaryota; kingdom Viridiplantae; phylum Streptophyta; class Magnoliopsida; order Poales; family Poaceae; genus Triticum; species Triticum aestivum. The sequence goes on from NC_057805.1 coordinate 8,583,869, forward strand.
CTTTTACAAAACATGATCATCTCATACATCAACATATATCACATCATGTCTTGACTATATCACATCACAACATGCCCTGCAAAAACAAGTTAGACGTCCTCTACTTTGTTGTTGCAAGTTTTACGTGGCTTCTACGGGCTTCTAGTAATAACCGTTCTTACCTACGCATCAAAACCACAACGATGTTTCGTCAAGTTTACTGTTTTAACCTTCAACAAGGACCGGCCGTAGTCAAATTCGATTCAACTAAAGTTGGAGAAACAGACACCTGCGAGCCACCTTTATGCAAAACAAGTTGCATGTCTGTCGGTGGAACCGGTCTCATGAACACGGTCATGTAAGGTTGGTCCGGGCTGCTTCATCCAATAATACCGCCGAATCAAAATAATATGTTGGTGGTAAGCAGTATGACTATCATCGCCCACAACTCTTTGTGTTCTACTCGTGCATATCATCAACGCATAGACCTGGCTCGGATGCCACTGTTGGGGAACATAGCATGCAATTTGAAAAAAAATCCTACGATCACGCAAGATCTATCTAGGAGATGCATAGCAATGAGAGGGGGAGAGTGTGTCCATGTACCCTCGTAGACCAAAAGCGGAAGCGTTAGTTTAACGCGGTTGATGTAGTCGAACGTCTTCACGATCCAACCGATCAAGCGCCGAACGTACGGCACCTCCGAGTTCTGCACACGTTCAGCTCGATGATGTCCCTCGAGCTCTCGATCCAGCAGAGGGTCGAGGGAGAGTTTCGTCAGCACGACGGCGTGGTGTCAGTGTACAAAAAGAGGGGTGTGTTTTTGTACCCCTATACCTGTGCACGGGCAGTCGGAGCCGCACCTACGGTCACACCAAGCAGAACAGGGGAGGTGAGCCAAGGTAAGACCAAAGCCCAAGATAATAAGAGCAACGCCAAGGCCAAGACCACAAAGAGCAGAGGGACGAAGCAGGTTCCCCCGGCAAGACCCTTGCCGGGGCAGCCTCAGCAGCCCCGGCAAGATCCTTGCCGGGACAGCTCGCCCCACACCAACAGAGCAAGCCACCCTTGAGCCCACGGTCTCCAACATCACGTTGGGCCAGGGCTCGGGAGGTACCTCCGTGGTGGCATGCAGATCCTTGTGAAGACAAGGAACACTCAAGGTCAGATGAGGATTAGAAGACGACGACCCTCGGCAAGATCCTTACCGAGGAAGGCCACCAGACCCCCGGCAAGGTCCTTGCCGGGGACGACAGCGCGCCATGGCAAGACCCTTGCCGGGCCACCCGGCAAGACCCTTGACAGGCCACCCGGCAAGACCCTTGCCGGGCCACCTGGCAAGGCCCTCTCCAAGGACGCCAGCGGGGCCACCGCCAGGCCCGCGCCGACCAAGTTTTCCACCACCACTCACATGCAGCTGCCAGACCCGACCAGCTGGGCGGGCACCTGCATGGCAACATCCAGCTCCCAGGCCAACTCATCGAGCACCAGCGAGGCGGCATGCAGATCTTCGTGAAGGCTCCGCCACTTCAGTTGCCTGCCTGCCTACATGACACCACATGCCTCACTGGCTAGGGCGCGTGTCAAAGCGAGGAGGAGCGGCGATGGACGGGACGGGCCTCGCCCCCGTCCCCAATAAAGCAAGGGGACACCTAAGCTACGCATTAAATGCGTCTTGTCCTGTAATACGAGCGATAAGCTCAGGGCACTGTACGCCTTTCCACCTCCTGTGTGCCACTGTGGCAGCCCCTTTCCACTATAAAAGGAGGCCCATGGCATACTGCAGAAGGATTCGGCTCTTTCGAACCACGCACTGGCCACAGCTAGTTCGAGAGCTCAAGAACTCTATGAAATACACCCACCAAAGTAGGACTAGGGTTTTACGCATCCTCGCGGCCCGAACCTGGGTAAACGATCCTTGTGCTGGCTACTAACCCTGCTCTTCTCGCAACCCCGCACCCCGGCAACCGTAGTAGGGATTCTTGTGATCCCATAGGTGTCGTTCCACACCGACACGTGGTGACGGTGATGGTGATGTGATCTGCGCAGGGCTTCGCCTAAGCACTACGTGAATATGACCGGAGGAGTAAACCGTGGAGGGAGACGCCGCACACGGCTTGGAACAATTGGTGTGTCTCCAAGGGGTGCCCTGCCCACGTATATAAAGGAGGGAGAGGAGGAGGCCGGCCACCAAGGGCGCGCCAAGAGAGGGGAGTCCTACTAGGACTCTAGTCCTAGTAGGATTCGCCCCCCCTCTTTTTTTCCTTCTCTTGGAGGGGGGAAAGAGGGAAGGGAGAGGGAAGAGGAGAAGGAAAGGGGGGCGTGCCCCCTCCCCTAGTTCAATTCAGACTCAATTCGGACTCCCTATGGGAGGGGGCGCGGCCACCCCTTGTGGGCTGCCTCCTCTCTCCCCTATGGCCCATGTAGGCCTATTACTTTCCCCGGGGGGTTCCAGTAACCTCCCGGTACTCCAAAAAATACCCGAAATGATCCGCAACCATTCCGGTGTCCGAATATCATCGTCCAATATATCAATCTTTACCTCTCAACCATTTCGAGACTCCTCGTCATGTCCGTGATATCATCCGGGACTCCGAACAAACTTCGGCCACCAAAATACATAACTCATAATACAAATCATCATCGAACGTTAAGCGTGTGGACCCTACGGGTTCGAGAACTATGTAGACAAGACCGAGACACCTCTCCGGTCAATAACGAATAGCGGAACCTGGATGCTTATATTGGCTCCCACATATTCTACGAAGATCTTTATCGGTCGAACCGTAATGACAACATACGTTATTCCCTTTGTCGTCGGTATGTTACTTGCCCGAGATTCGATCGTCGGTATCCTCATACCTAGTTCAATCTCATTACCGGCAAGTCTCTTTACTCGTTCCGTAATGCATCATCCCGTAACTAACTCATTAGTCACATTGCTTGCAAGGCTTATTATGATGTGCATTACCGAGAGGGCCCAGAGATACCTCTCCGATATTCGGAGTGACAAATCCTAATCTCGATCTATGCCAACCCAACAAAACACCTTCGGAGATACATGTAGAGCATCTTTATAATCACCCATTTACGTTGTGACGTTTGATAGCACACAAGGTATTCCTCCGGTATTCGGGAGTTGCATAATCTCATAGTCAAAGGAATATGTATAAGTCATGAAGAAAGCAGTAGCAATAAAACTTAATGATCATTATGCTAAGCTAATGGATGGGTCTTGTCCATCACATCATTCTCCTAATGATGTGATCCCGTTCATCAAATGACAACACATGTCTATGGTTAGGAAACTTAACCATCTTTGATTAACGAGCTAGTCTAGTAGAGGCTTACTAGGGACACTGTGTTTTGTATATGTATCCACACATGTATCAAGTCCAGTTAATACAATTCTAGGCTGAATAATAGATATTTATAATGACATAAGGAAATATAAATAACAACTTTATTATTGCCTCTAGGGCATATTTCCTTCAATACTCATGCCACTATACCGGCCTCCTCGGTACTATTTTTGTTTTCCTTTCTCGTTGACATGTTCCGACATCCCCATTGTCGGTGTCAAAACCGGTAGATCTCGGGTAGGGGGTCCCAAGCTGTGTGTCATGGATCGATGGGTAATAGGAGACAGGGGACACGATGTTTACCCAGGTTTGGGCCCTCTCTATCGATGTAATACCCTACTTCCTGCTTGATTGATCTTGATGAATATAGGGTTACAAGAGTCGATCTACCTCGAGGTCATATGTTGTGGTCTAAGACCTAAGGGTATGATGAGTAGTGTCATAATGATCTATCGACTAGCCTAGCCTCGGCTTATATAACATACCGGAGGCCTAGGATAACAAGAGTCCTAGTCGAATACGCCGGTGGAGAGGAGTCCTTGTCTTGATCACCAAGTCTTGTGGAATCTTCCTTGTACGAGGCATGGGCTGCCCGAAGTGGCCCATGAGTAAACCGCCATGGGGGTCCTCGGCCCGATCCACCTGATCGGGAAACGATGTGGTGATTACCCCCTAGTCCAGGACACCGTAAGTAGCCTCCTGAACCGGTCTTCAAGTTGGGGACGCTCCTCGATTCTTCCGAACTGTTCTTCATCTTCGGTCGTTGGTCTTGAAAACTGGTTCAACAAATCTTCTTATCTTCGATCTTGAGGATCGCCGAAATAAATCTGAAGAGTTTACATGTCGGGTATCCGAGGAGCCCCTTTAAGTTATCGGCTTTTATCAATGCCTTGTTATTTTTACGCCCACCTTGGGTTTGAAGTTGTTCTTGAGCGGCGGTGTCCTCTTGCATCCGAGCTCCAACGCTGGACTGCATTCGAGGTATCTTTTGCAGCCGAGCACCAACGACAGACTGTATCCGAGCTCCAACGCCGGGCTGTATCCGAGCTCCAACGCCGGACTGTATCCGAGGTGTCATAGATCACCTTGGCTTATAGAAGTTTAAAGGAGGTTAGCCGAGCTTAATGCCGGAAATGCCCTCTATAGAGCCAGCCACTTGCATCCGAGATTTATGCCGGACTGCTTCCGAGGTGATGCACCACCTCGGGCTTGGGCTGATTGTTTACGGATTTTATTTCCGATGCGTGTAAATTTATTTGCTGTCAATATGTATAACCAGTAGCCCTCAAGGTGTGTGTCGGTCTAAAACCTGAGATGCACCTGAAGGAAAACATGAAACCGCTGATCCTAGTAGCCCCTGAGACTCAGGTCGATGCGCGGAATCGGCCTGAGGATCAACTCCTAGCTCGGCAGCATGCGCAGGAATAGAAACGCAGTGTAATATATTAGAGATAATAGTGATAGGCGAACGGGCCCTTGAGAGAGGGTCTTGAGAAGTTGCCGTAATATATTAGCTTGATGCCAGATAGGTCCAGATGGTACCTGTTGTTGTCCAAAGACGCGTTTGCCTATAGTTCGGTCAAGCCGAACACTAAGCACTTTGAATTTTCTGCATTGAACAGGCAATGCAGTAGCCCCTGAGACACTGGTCGGGTGGCAACACCAGACCAGGGGATCGATGTGCCCCTTTAATATTTGTAAATAATAAGCCCGAAGCCCAGTAGCCCCCGAGCCTTAATGCGGGCACGGGTGGCCGAATTAAGGATCGATATCCATAGTAAAATCACAAATTATGTGTAATGACTCTATGTATCCATGTACTTTACATCATTAATGCTCGGATCCGCATTGCACAAAACTTTGTTGACCGACCATCGGCTTCAACCTCTTCGGCCAGTAGTCGAGGAGTGTTTTCCTACTTTATAAAGCCGTTATAAGGGCAAAGATTTATGGAAAACAAGGCAATCCGGCCATACGGTTTTATAAACAAAGGTACATGGAGAGATATGCTATATTACGTTTTACCGTAAGAAACATCTTCCAAAGAAAATAGTCCCGCTATCGGTTCCTTTCTTTGGGTCGTCATGCTTATCATGATCATGAAACCTCACCTCCGATCAATGTGGGAGAAAAATATTGAGGATTTAGTTCGGGGAAAGTTCCCGAACTCTATGGTATTAATGAACCAAAATTTTCACTTCCGTCGTTGTCGACCAATGTGATCCTTTAAGATTGCTAGCTTTCGGCTTCACCTAGTCTGAGGTACTTACCCGGATGACCCGGTAGTAACAATCACAGAGGTACTCCCTTTACCACCTAGCTAAACAATCGGGAACGTAGGGGTAAGCACAGGAGCCAGGCAACCCAGCTTGGCCAAAATCTTAAGTCAAATTGATGCATATTTATGGCTTTATAACGATGATTGCGGAAGGAGGCCCTCATATATTAAATACAAACGCCGATGATATGTTTATTTTGACTCTGTTGCGACCGTTTATCATTTGAAAGTGGCCCATCGTCGGCTTCCACCCCCTTGTAGATGTTATGCAGGGTGTTTTCGCAATACCAAAACAACCCTTAGCCGACGTCTCGGTGCCCGAAGGCGGTTGTGTTAGCGGAAACGAGGCAATCAGATATGCGGGCTTTATAAATTTCACTTAGTCATAGGAGCTTAAAGTTGGGAGGCCGGTTACTAGCCCCCGGTTAGTGTTCGGCGACAGTCAATGTCAAGCCGTAAACACTTCGGCCAATGTTATGAACGGCCCGTCATTTAACATGGGGTGACCTCTATCGATCTTATAGTTTAACACAGTCATCGGATCGCTGACCAGTTTGCGCTTATTGTGACAGTCAGCTTTCGGCCTTCTCCACTGAGGTGCTTTAACCATGCTAGCTGGAAGCACAATCGCAGTGGTTCTCCCTTTGCACACCTAGCCGGACAAAGCGGAACATAGGAGGCAAGCACAGGGGCCGGGCAACCCAACTATTGACCGAAGACACAATTCGAAACCGATGCATATATAGCAATATCCGAGAATGTTTTGCCGAACCTCTAAAGGTGTCCGGCGTTGTACTACGAGACTTATGCTGGAAACACACAAAAAGTGCCGTAGGCTTGGAAAACCAAAAAACTTCAGCAAAAACTTGACGTCCGAACTAGATCAAGTGTTCGGTGCCAATCCGAAAATTGGTCTTAGAAAAAAAATTGTGCTTCTGTCGTGCTTTAACGTGACACATCCTATCTCAAGACTTAAAGCGGGTCAGCCCACGGCTTCAACCTCCAATCCCGAAGGCGGAGTACTTCTCGTTAGGCCAGTTTAGCAAACTAAACTCTAGCGGCTTTGAGAGAGAAATTAGGCTCCCCGGCTATTGACCACACACTCGCGTCGAAAAAAGGAGTGATAGAGAAAGACTTTGCAACGACTAAGAAGAAGAACACATATTATAAAATAGCTCACATAAATTTAAGAGCCCCCAAGTGACTTGGGTAAAAGAATTTTATGATAGTATGTACCGAAGTACTTATATCATATATATGTTCACCCGAACTTTAAACGCGTCTTAACCGACCGTCGGCTTCTCCCTCTGCGCTCAAGGGCCGAAAAGTGTTATGTACTCCACCTTTTGAGAATATCGACGGTGTTTCCGATAACCAGGCAATCATGCCATAAGGCTGTAACAGACAAAGCACGCTCAGGGAACTTATGCTATATTACTGACGAAGTGTAAGAAGCATCTTCGAAGAAAATAGTACCCCCACCGATACCTTTCTTCGATTGCTCATTGTTACTATGAGACTTGTGCAATAGATTTTTTGTACTCATGAGTTCCGTTGTGTGCCGACCATGATTGAAAACAATAAGAGCGCTAGCTTTCGGCTTCACCCAGTCTGAGGTCGGCATGGGTTAATGAAGTGTTGACGAAGCCCCCCGTCCAGCCGAGGTGACAACACTGCCCGACCCGGATCATTTACCTGTGCACAAAAAATAGTGCAAACCGGAGATAATAGTAATAATAATAAATTTTAAAAAAATTGTTGCATAATAAATAATTTATGCAAAGTGAGTAATAAAGGAAATATGGCCTGTGTGCCGAACACTCGATGAGGTAGAGATCTCTCGGCGATGCCGAAGTCCCCGAGGCAACCGAACACGTCGGTATGGCAACACGACCAACAAGGTGATCACGCGAGCCGATTTAAGCCGATTGGGACGACGGCGTCGGCTTGGCGAAGAGACCACATGACGCAGTCGAAGTCCATTACCTGCACATGTAAAATAGTGTAGGCCAACAATAATAATATAAATATATAAAAATCCTCGCGTAATTAATTCACGCAAAATAATTTATTTAAAGATATGTGGCCTGGCGCCGAAGTCAATGTCCATGCAGGGCGTCGGCGTGATGCGTTAAAGGCATGGCAGCCTAAATTCACAGGTCGGTCCGAGTTCCGGATGCGGCGTTCGCCGAACTATATACGAAAACTGACCGAACCACCACACGATTGTCGTTAATGCGGCCACCATTTGATAGACCTATGTACAGATGATGGAACAAACCAGAGTAATAATTCCTTGGAAAAAATAAACCCAAACAAGCAAAAATTGCTAGTATTAATAGCACCTGGTTTATTTGTTGTAGCAATCCGAAGAAAGGTGACTCCCAAAACTGGGATTCGATCCGCACACCCATTGTCTGATGGGCGATGAAGCGACGGCATGACGATGCTGGCAAAGGTTGGCTCGCCGAGGCAAAGCCCCTGGTCCAGCTAACGTGATGAAGCCGATCGGCTGGTGACGCCGAAGTCTCCGGAGTAGGTTGATGAAGAGATGGAGAAGCCCCCGGTCCAGACGAGGTGACAGAGCAGGTCGGTAAGGTGACGTTGCAGCCACCATGCCAGCCGATGTGTCGAAGCTGGTCGGCCGGTGACGCCGAAGTCACCAGAGCATGTTGATGAAGAAACAGCGGAGCCCCCGGTCCAGCCAAGGTGTCGAAGCCTCGATGTCAGCCGATGAGTCGAAGTAGGTCGGCGTGATGGACATCCGCTTGAAGAAGCAACAGTACGGCCATGCCGATGCAGGTCGTAACTCGTGACGTGGTCAATGCCGGATTGATGAAGTGACCATGCGGCGATGCCGGTGTGCCCGCTCCGTGTAATCCGTGGGGCGGCGATGTTGGTGATGATTTATCCTTCGTGATGCCGAACCCTTTTTCGGCTTACCGAGACGATGATCCGAAGAAGTTGAGTTCGGCTCAACAAAGCGACGACGTGTCTAGCGCAGGTCGGCAGCCGTGGAGCAACGTTGTCGGGCTGGTTTGACACCGGCGCGATGGTGAAGATCATATTAGAAAAGACTTTAAAATTAGTGGGATGTGTTTGGGAACAAAGCACAATACCCCACACAAAACTTCCTTCAAAAAGGATGTCCGAAATCCCGTTTATAAAAAAGATGAACTCGGGTCGGATTTGTTCTCGCACAGAAAATAGATCTGAAAAGTGACGCACTAATTGGAAGGTTCCCGGAGTTTGGACGGTCGGATCGAGCTAAAATTTGGAGGGGTGGTAGATATAGGAATTCCGCACCCGATCAACGGGTGGATCTTCCAAACGACATCCGAGCTAGATGCTGGACACCACGCTCCAAACTCGTCCAGATTCGACGGGGCTCCGGTATATCGGAGACCGGCGGAGATTGCTCCATTGGAACGCGACGAAATTTTACAGTGTTGTTGTAGACTCAATTCCGCACAATTCCACTGGAGGAATCGTCAAAGCGATGCTCGAGGAGGTGGTGGTAGCGGATACAAGTTCGCTGTTCAGAAAAACAGTACGGTCGCCCGAGGGAAATGTTGACGTTGAGCCCCTGAGCTCCATGGATGATTCCTCCATGATCTAGATAGAGATCGGAGTTGATGTTGATGAAGGCCCTCGTCCGAACATGATGATTGGAGGTAGGGCACAGTCCTTGGTCAAGCCAAGGTGACCAATCGAGGGGGCGACGAAGACGCCGATGTCGCAGTTGATCTGCAGGCGAGCCATTGATCCTTTTGTCGAACACACAGCGGAACTCTCAATGAAAGCACCATTGTCGGTGTCAAAACCGGCAGATCTCGGGTAGGGGGTCCCAAGCTGTGTGTCATGGATCAATGGGTAACAGGAGACAGGGGACACGATGTTTACCCAGGTTCGGGCCCTCTCTATCGAGGTAATACCCTACTTCCTGCTTGATTGATCTTGATGAATATAGGGTTACAAGAGTTGATCTACCTCGAGATCATATGTTGTGGTCTAAGATCTAAGGGTATGATGAGTAGTGTCATAATGATCTATGGACTAGCCTAACCTCGGCTTATATAACATACCGGAGGCCTAGGATAACAAGAGTCCTAGTCGAATACGCCGATGGAGAGGAGTCCTTGTCTTGATCACCAAGTCTTGTGGAATCTTCCTTGTACGCGGCATGGGCTGCCCGAAGTGGCCCATGAGTAAACCGCCATGGGGGTCCTCGGCCCGATCACCCAATCGGGAGACGACGTGGTGAGTACCCCCTAGTCCAGGACACCGTCACCCATGACCCAGTCACTTGTGTCTAACCAGACGATGATGGATGTTGTCACACCGAGAGGGCCCTAATAATATCTCTCCAATGTCGAAGGGGACAATCCCACTCTTGAGCTATCTAGCCCCATGTCAAAGTTTTCGATAAACCTGTAAGTTGTCGTTATGATCACCGTGTTACAGATGTCGTTTGAGCAAACCCAAGTACCATCGTACAGTAAGAAGTGAATACAATACTCTCATGGTCCAAGGAACTAAAGCATATGTCAACTCTCTGTCGTGGAATTGTCACGGCAGATGTCCTAGCAGAAGGACTTAGTCGTGGAGCCATCGCAACTAGGTTAGCTTAAAGGGGTTAAACGGGACAAAGGACACAGAGAGTTTATACTAGTTCGGCCCCTTGCGGTGAAGGTAAAGGCCTAATCCAGTTTGAGGTGGTATTGCTTGGGTTTCGATTACCAGGGAGCGAATATGCTTGAACTAGCTTTCGATCTCTTGTTTCTTGCCCTAAACCGCCGCCGGATCGTCCCTTTATATACATAGGTTGACGCCTGGCGGCTCACGGAGTCTCGGCCGGCTCATACACAACGTGTCCGGCTCGGTGACTAACTACGCATGCCTTACAACACAAGTCATACATATATGGCGGTTCACACCTGTGGGCCTTAAGTCGCCTTTGGGTCTTGGGCCTCCAATAAGCCTGCTTCGCGAACCACCATCTTCAACATCTTCATGGGCCTTGTCATTATGAGCCGCCAGTGGCATGACCCGGCCCTTCCTGGGCGCGTCATACCCAGTAGTTATATCCCCAACATTAGGCCCCATGTTGATGTGAACTTGTTCATATCAATCTTCAACACTTCGAAAAAATCCTTCCTGATTTACTCTTGCGAGATCTTGTAACCCGCCATGACGTCATCCCTTAGGATTATGGTAACCCGCCGTGACGTCACCTGTCATTAATATTATGCAAGGCCCAAATCTTAATATATCTTCTCTTTGAATGAGCCTCCAAAAATCAAGGCGTCTGCGCTGTCACATATCCATTTTTTGGCCTCCTCGATTCCCGCGCATGCCACTTATCCTTTCAGCTTTATAAATAGGGCCAGGGGTCCCTTTTCATTTCCCCCCTTGCCTCCTTGTCTCTGCCTTCTACCTCACGACGCCTCAGCACCCGAGCTCCACCGCCGCCGTCGTCCTTTGCCATTGCCTCGACCACGGCCGCTGCATCAACCTGAACTGACCAGAATCCATCCGCGCGCTTCCGCTTTTCAACAGCTCCGGTGAGTTTTCCCCTTTCCTTTCCCTGTAGATCCCATTAGGGTTTCCGCGAGTTCGTCGGAGTCATCTTCGCTCTTCACTATAGCTTGTGATTTTTGATTCAAACTTGGTACCCATCCTGCGCGACGGTAGTCGTGGTACTCATTTTTTGCTATTAGAGCATCTCCTTTTGCGTAAGAAGTCCAATCTGTACATATGAACTGCTCAAGTACTGCAATTTAGGTCTAGATATTTTCCATTATCTGAAGTTCCGTAGATCCAAAATCATATCATCAATATGTGAAATATGTTTTTCCAACACTTAGCAATTTTTTTCTTCAGATCTGCAAATCAACAACCGTGTAGGCGGCTTAGCTCATAAACCATAATCCACCAGGTACCATTAGTCCCCTCTTAAGCCGCCAATAGATCATTTTTATAACTTCAATGCCATCCTCCGATTTAACACTTTTGCATGCATGCTTCATTATTATTTGCCTTTAAACCATCAGCCGGCTTAACCATATAATCCAAAGTTCTTTCTTTCAGATCACCGAAAAATGGCTAAGACATACACTGCTTGCAACTGGGTCCAATCCCGGGTCACTGAAGAAGACCTGAACAACTTCGTCGCAACTGGCGCCCTAGCCAAGAAAGACATCCACTGGAGGGCCCCTAGTGAAGAAAATCCTCCTACACCCAAGGACGGAGAAGTGATTGTTTTCACTGACCACTTGATCCGGGGGTTCAGCCCACCCGGCTCAAAGTTTTTCCGTGATGTTCTTCATTTCTTCCAACTTCACCCTCAAGATATCGGACCCAACTCCGTGTCCGACATTTGCAATTTCCAAGTATTCTGTGAAGCTTATCTTCAAGAGGAGCCCACAGTTGAATTATTCAGATAATTCTACTATTTAAACCGCCAAGCAGAGTTTTCTGATGGGCCCAGCTTGGAACTCGGTGGGGTTTCAATTCAGAAGAGGAAAGAAGCCAGCTTTCCGTATGCCAAGCCGCCGAGTCACCCCAAAGATTGGAACCAAACTTGGTTCTACTGTCAAAACACATCTCCAGTAGATGAAAATCCCCTGTCGGGTTACCGCGACCACCGGCTTAGCAACACACATCCACTCCCCCACGGATGAACACGAAGGAGCAGGCCAAATACGCGCCAACTTTTTCAAAGCTCAGAGCCTTTATGGCCAATGGCTTAATCGGCGTCGACCTTGTCCGGTGCTGGGTGTCCTGGAGTATCTTGCAATTAAGTCGTCGCTCCGGCTTAATGTGCGAATATAGTGGCGATTTAAAAGATCCCCAGCGCCACTGCGACATTCAACTGTCTGGCGCAGAAATTACTGAAGCCACCAAGAAATTGCTGAACGAACCTGTAAAGGAATGCAGTAAAACATGAGTTAGTCCTTTCTGCACCTTCAACAAGCCGCCAACCGTAAGTGTTGCACACCTTCCGCTCAACAATATTTTCAATAATCATGCCCACTTATGATCTTGACCTCAACAGGCCGATTCTCCATTCTAGAAGAAGCAACCACAAGATAAACCGGCCAAACCGGCTCGTACCAAAACCAAGGCCACCAAGAGGCCTGCCAAAAAGAAGACCACCGAGCCCACCGGTTTAAAGATTCATGATGACGGTGATGATGATGAGTCAGAGGTAGAACTTGACTCTCTTGGCTTATTTTTTATACATCTCATTGACAATGATTGTTATCAGGATGACGCAGAAGCCAGCCGTGCAGATGACGCAGAGGTAATTATTCTTTCCTCCAGCTCAGAACCTCTGCCAACACAGAAAACCCGACAAGCAAGCCGGAAAGTAAGCTTTTCTCACTCTCTAGCTCACTTGGATGCCAACTTTCTTTTGAAGAAACAGCAACACGACGCTCGCCGCACCACCCGGCATAGTGGTGGTGTGATTACTTCTTCCGGCTTACCAAACACACCGGTTTGCAAACGCCGCCCAGAGGTCTTACATATTTCTGATATACTTTATCCCAAGGTGGGTCATTTCCGACAACCTCTTAACCCGTCTGATTCAAACTATCAGGGGACTTCTCATTCCTCCTCTGGCGAGTCAACGGGAACTCAAATCCCAACTTTCAAGATTGTACCTGGGTAAGATTATATTCAATCATTCAATCCTTATGCCTGATCATTATGCTGACCTCTTTGTTCTTCTTATTTTCAGGGGCCAGGCCAAACCCAACAAGAAGGCAAAGCTGAATAAGCCGGTCGACGACTCCAACCCGTCTGAACCGGGAAAACAACAGTCATAACCTTGTAACCCAATTGCTGAGGCCACCCTTGATGATCCACCACCACAAGACCATGAAGTCTCCATAGATCATATGGACGTTGAACCGGCTATTTCTAAGCCGCCAAGCCCGATGCCTGCTGAGGAAAAGACTGATGATGTTGTCGTCACTTGGTTTGTATTCACAGCCCCGGGTCACCCTATTGTCTTATCTAAGCACAGCGCCAAGGAAGAAATTTCTGCTGAAGATAAAGGCAAGTGGAAGGTAGACTTGGAGAGCTATGCCCAGTTCAATGCACAAGACATCCACTCTAGTTATTTGAATCGTCTGTACACCAGCCGTGACTTCGAAGCCGGCTTGGTAATTTGATGAAGGAACACTATGAGGTAATGCAATCACCATTCTCTTTCATAATTATCTGTCTATCAGCCGCCAAGTCTATAGGATATGATAGAAATTGAATATGTTGTAGACTTTTCCAGTAGCCATAAAAAACCACGCAGCATCACTAGTAGCCCCCAAGGGCCGGCTTAAATCATAATGTTAAGCCGGGACTTTAAATAGTAGTAATGAACTTTGCATCCGTAGCCCCCAAGGGCCGGCTTAACAAGTACGTTAAGCCGGGACTTTAAGTAACAAAAAAATCAACCTTGTCTCCGTAGCCCCCAAGGGTCGGCTTAATCAGTCTTGAATAAGTCGGGACTAATCATCCTGTTTGAAATCAACAATCCAATCTGTAGTCTTTATAAACCGGATCACATCATTTGTCCGGGTCAGCCAATAATTCTGTCTTAACAAAGAGCAATATGCATTAGCCCCCAAGTGCCAAGTATAATACTTGTATTGTGCTTGGGACTTCAAAAATTTCTTAAGAGCAATATACATTAGCCCCCAAGTGCCAAGGAAAATACTTGTATTGTGCTTGGGATATCAACAATAATCATACTCATAATATCTGTCCATGCTTATACCATAGGCTGAACTTTCTGAGAAGGACTCACAGCTGAATGATCTGAAGGACAATATAAAAACTCAACAATCTGAAACATCCAAGGCTAAATCAGAATTGAAGACTGCCTTAGAGAACATTGAGCAGTTCAAGCAAAACTTCAATACTGACAAAGATGGCTGGGAAACTGAAAAAGCAGCTCTATTGAAGAGAGCGGAAGATGCTGAAGCCGCACTTAAACTGGTGACTGACGTGTTATCCGGCTTAAAGCTGCAGATCCATATCATGTCATCAGCCATCTTTGGTAAGAACATGTCTCCCTTGCATCTTAATAATCATATTATAAATGGGTGCCGGCTTACCCATAACTTTACTGATATAGGTTCTCGGAGGGCTAAGTTGGGCTCAGATATGCGCGTCCGGCTTAAATCTGTCTGTACTATGGTAGAATAGTTGTATACTGGCGCCCAACGAACCATTGCTGCTACACTGCACAAGAAATCTCCCTCGACACTCATCAAAGACACACTAGAGCAGTTATCCGTGCTGCCCCGAAGGATTGACGATTTAAAACGGGGAGCTGCCAGAGCCGGCGCCTTGACTGCCTTAAGCCCGACAAAGGCATGGAAGCAGATCTTGATCCTGAAGATTTGGCCAATGGCTGCCCCAGCGTCAAAGAAGACGGATCTGTTGGGGAACGTAGTAATTTCAAAAATTTCCTACGCACACGCAAGATCATGGTGATGCATAGCAACGAGAGGGGAGAGTGTTGTCCACGTACCCTCGTAGACCGAAAGCGGAAGCGTTAACACAACGCGGTTGATGTAGTCGTACGTCTTCACGATCCGACCGATCAAGTACCGAACGCATGGCACCTCCGAGTTCAGCACACGTTCAGCTCGATGACGTCCCTCAAACTCCGATCCAGCCGAGTGTTGAGGGAGAGTTTCGTCAGCACGACGGCGTGGTGACGATGATGATGTTCTACCGATGCAGGGCTTCGCCTAAGCACCGCTACGATATTATCGAGGTGTAATATGGTGGAGGGGGGCACCGCACACGGCTAAGAGATCAATAGATCAATTGTTGTGTCTATGGGGTGCCCCCCTGCCCCCGTATATAAAGGAGCAAGGGGGAGGCGGCCGGCCAAGGAGGAGGGCGCGCCAAGAGGGGAGTCCTACTCCCACCGGGAGTAAGACTCCTCCTTTCCTTGTTGGAATAGGAGAAGGGAAGGGAGAAGGAGAAAGAAGGAAGGGGGCGCCCCCCCTCCCTAGTCCAATTCGGACTAGTCCATGGGGAGGGGTGCGGCCACCCTTTGGGGCCTTTCTCTCCTTTCCCGTATGGCCCATTAAGGCCCAATACGAATTCCCGTAACTCTCCAGTACTCCGAAAAATACTCGAATCACTCGGAACATTTCCGAAGTCCGAATATAGTCGTCCAATATATCGATCTTTACGTCTCGGCCATTTCGAGACTCCTTGTCATGTCCCCGATCTCATCCGGGACTCCGAACTCCTTCGGTGCATCAAAACACATAAACTCATAATATAACCGTCATCGTAACGTTAAGCGTGCGGACCCTACGGGTTCGAGAACTATGTAGACATGACCGAGACACCTCTCCGGTCAATAACCAATAGCGGAACCTGGATGCTCATATTGGCTCCCACATATTCTACGAAGATCTTTATCGGTCAGACCGCATAACAACATACGTTGTTCCCTTTGTCATCGGTATGTTACTTGCCCGAGATTCGATCGTCGGTATCTCGATACCTAGTTCAATCTCGTTACCGGCAAGTCTCTTTACTCGTTCCATAATACATCATCCCGCAACTAACTCATTAGTTACAATGCTTGCAAGGCTTATAGTGATGTGCATTACTGAGTGGGCCCATAAATACCTCTCCGACAATCGGAGTGACAAATCCTAATCTCGAAATACGCCAACCCAACAAGTACCTTTGGAAGCACCTGTAGAGCACCTTTATAATCACCCAGTTACGTTGTGACATTTGGTAGCACACAAAGTGTTCCTCCGGTAAACGGGAGTTGCATAATCTCATAGTCATAGGAACATGTATAAGTCATGAAGAAAGCAATAGCAACATACTAAACGATCGAGTGCTAAGCTAATGGAATGGGTCAAGTCAATCACATCATTCTCCTAATGATGTGATCCCGTTAATCAAATGACAACTCATGTTTATGGCTAGGAAACATAACCATCTTTGATCAACGAGCTAGTCAAGTAGAGGCATACTAGTGACACTCTGTTTGTCTATGTATTCACACATATATCAAGTTTCCGGTTGATACAATTCTAGCATGAATAATAAACATTTATCATTATATAAGGAAATAAATAATAACTTTATTATTGCCTCTAGGGCATATTTCCTTCAGTCTCCCACTTGCACTAGAGTCAATAATCTAGTTCACATCGCCATGTGATTTAACATCAATAGTTCACATCACCATGTGATTAACACCCATAGTTCACATCGTCATGTGACCAACACCCAAAGGGTTTATTAGAGTCAATAATCTAGTTCACATTACTATGTGATTAACACCCAAAGAGTACTAAGGTGTGATCATGTTTTGCTTGTGAGATAATTTTAGTCAACGGGTCTGTCACATTCAGATCCGTAAGTATTTTGCAAATTTCTATGTCTACAATGCTCTGCACGGAGCTACTCTAGCTAATTGCTCCCACTTTCAATATGTATCTAGACCGAGACTTAGAGTCATCTAGATTAGTGTCAAAACTTGCATCGACGTAACCCTTTACGACGAACCTTTTGTCACTTCCATAATCGAGAAACATATCCTTTTTCCACTAAGGATAATTTTGACCGCTGTCCAATGATCTACTCCTAGATCACTATTGTACTCCCTTGCCAAAATCAGTGTAGGGTATACAATAGATCTGGTACACAGCATGGCATACTTTATAGAACCTATGGCTGAGGCATAGGGAATGACTTTCATTCTTTTTCTATCTTCTGCCGTGGTCGGGCTTTGAGTCTTACTCAAATTTCACACCTTGTAACACAGGCAAGAAACTCTTTCTTTGACTGTTCCATTTTGAACCACTTCGAAATCTTGTTAAGGTATGTACTCATTGAAAAAAAACTTATCAAGCGTCTTGATCTATCTCTATAGATCTTGATGCTCAATATGTAAGCAGCTTCACCAAGGTCTTTCAGACACTCCTTTATGCTTTGCAGAATAATTCTACATTATTTCCGATCAACAATATGTCATTCACATATACTTATCGGAAATGCTGTAGTGCTCCCACTCACTTTCTTGTAAATACAGGCTTCACCACAAGTCTGTATAAAACTATATCCTTTGATCAACCTATCAAAGCGTATATTCCAATTCCGAGATGCTTGCACCAGTCCATAGATGGATCGCTGGAGCTTGCATATTTTGTTAACACCTTTAGGATTGACAAAACCTTCTGGTTGCATCATATACAACTCTTCTTTAATGAATCCATTAAGGAATGCAGTTTTGTTTATCCATTTGCCAGATTTCATAAAATGCGGCAATTGCTAACATGATTCGGACAGACTTAAGCATCGCTGCGAGTGAGAAAATCTCATCGTATTCATCACTTTGAACTTTGTCAAAAACCTTTTTCCGACAAGTCTAGCTTGGTAGATACTAACAGTACTATCAGCGTCCGTCTTCCTCTTGAAAATCCATTTATTTTTTTATGGCTCGCCGATCATTGGGCAAGTCAATCAAAGTCCATACTTTGTTCTCATACATGGATCCCATCTCAGATTTCATGGCCTCAAGCCATTTTGCGGAATCTGGGCTCACCATCGCTTCTTCATAGTTCGTAGGTTCGTCATGGTCTAGTAACATAACCTCCAGAACAAGATTACCGTACCACTCTGGTGCGGATCTTACTCTGGTTGACCTACGAGGTTCAGTAGTAACTTGATCTGAAGTTCCATGATCATCATCATTAACTTCCTCACTAATTGGTATAGGCGTCACAGAAACTGGTTTCTGCGATGAACTACTTTCCAATAAGGGAGCAGGTACAATTACCTCATCAAGTTCTACTTTCCTCCCACTCACTTCTTTCGAGAGAAACTCCTTCTCTAGAAAGGATCCATACTTAGCAACGAATGTCTTGCCTTCGGATCTGTGATAGAAGGTGTACCCAACTGTCTCCTTTGGGTATCCTATGAAGACACATTTCTCCGATTTGGGTTTGAGCTTATCAGGATGAAACTTTTTCACATAAGCATCGCAACCCCAAACTTTAAGAAACGACAACTTTGGTTTCTTGCCAAACCACAGTTCATAAGATGTCGTCTCAACGGATTTAGATGGTACCCTATTTAACGTGAATGTAGCTGTCTCTAATGCATAACCCCAAAACGATAGTGGTAGATCGGTAAGAGACATCATATATTGCACCATATCTAATAAAGTACGGTTACGATGTTCGGACACACCATTACACTGTGGTGTTCCAGGTGGCGTGAGTAGTGAAACTATTTCACATTGTTTTACTGAAGGCCAAACTCGTAACTCAAATACTCTTCTCCACGATCAGATCGTAGAAACTTTATTTTCTTGTTACGATGATTTTCCACTTCACTCTGAAATTATATGAACTTTTCAAATGTTTCAGACTTCTGTTTCATTAAGTAGATATACCCATATCTGCTCAAATCATCTGTGAAGGTCAGAAATTAATGATACCTGCTACGAGCCTCAATATTCATCGGACCACATACATCTGTATGTATGATTTCCAACAAATCTGTTGCTCTCTCCATAGTTCCGGAGAACGGCGTATTAGTCATCTTGCCCATGAGGCACGGTTCGCAAGCATCAAGTGATTCATAATCAAGTGATTCCAAAATCCCATCAGTATGGAGTTTCTTCATGCGCTTTACACCAATATGACCTAAACGGCAGTGCCACAAATAAGTTGCACTATCATTATTAACTTTGCATCTTTTGGCTTCATTATTATGAATATGTGTATCACTACGA
The DNA here is from genome assembly GCF_018294505.1 of Triticum aestivum. NCBI lineage: Eukaryota > Viridiplantae > Streptophyta > Magnoliopsida > Poales > Poaceae > Triticum > Triticum aestivum. The sequence goes on from NC_057805.1 coordinate 8,603,283, forward strand.
TCGAGATCCAACAAACCATTTTATTGGTGTGTATGACCATAGAAGGTTTTATTCATGTAAACAGAACAACAATTATTCTCTAATTTAAATGAATAACCGTATTGCAACAAACATGATCAAATCATATTCATGCTCAACGCAAACACCAAATAACACTTATTTAGGTTCAACACTAATCCTGAAAGTATAGGGAGTGTGCGATGATGATCATATCAATCTTGGAACCACTTCCAATACACATCGTCACTTCATCCTTAACTAGTTTATGTCCATGCAACTCCCGTTTCGAGTTACTACTCTTTAGCAACTGAACCAGTATCAAATACTGAGGGGTTGCTATAAACACTAGTAAGTACACATCAATAACATGTATATCCAATATACCTTTGTTCACTTTGCCATCCTTCTTATCCACCAAATACTTGGGGTAGTTCCGCTTCCAGTGACCAGTCCCTTTGCAGTAGAAGCACTTAGTCTCAGGCTTAGACCAGACTTAGGCTTCTTCACTTGAGCAGCAACTTGCTTGCCGTTCTTCTTGAAGTTCCCCTTCTTCCCTTTGCCCTTTTCTTGAAACTAGTGGTCTCGTCAACCATCAACACATTATGTTTTTCTTGATTTCTACCTTCGTCGATTTCAGCATCACGAAGAGCTCGGGAATTACCTTCGTCATCCCTTGCATACTATAGTTCATCACGAAGTTCTACTAACTTGGTGATGGTGACTAGAGAATTCTGTCAATCACTATTTTATCTGGAAGATTAACTCCCACTTGATTCAATCGATTGTAGTACCCAGACAATCTGAGCACATGCTCACTTCTTGAGCTATTCTCCTCCATCTTTTAGATATAGAACTTGTTGGAGACTTCATATCTCTCAACTCGGGTATTTGCTTGAAATATTAACTTCAACTCCTGGACATCTCATATGGTCCATGACGTTCAAAACGTCTTTGAAGTCCCGATTCTAAGCCGTTAAGCATGGTGCACTAAACTATCAAGTAGTCATCATATTGAGCTAGCCAAACGTTCATAACGTCTGCATCTACTCCTGCAATAGGTCTGTCACCTAGCGGTGCATCAAGGACATAATTCTTCTGTGCAGCAATGAGGATAATCCTCAGGTCACGGATCCAATCCGCATCTTTGCTACTAACATCTTTCAACATAATTTTTCTCTAGGAACATATCAAAAATAAACACAGGGAAGCAACAACGCGAGCTATTGATCTACAACATAATTTGCAAAATACTATCAGGACTAAGTTCATGATAAATTTAAGTTCAATTAATCATATTACTTAAGAACTCCCACTTAGATAGACATCCCTCTAATCCTCTAAGTGATCACGTGATCCAAATCAACTAAGCCATGTCCGATCATCACGTGAGATGGAGTAGTTTCATTGGTGAACATCACTATGTTGATCATATCTACTATATGATTCACGCTCGACCTTTCGGTCTCCGTGTTCCGAGGCCATATCTGCATATGCTAGGCTCGTCAAGTTTAACCTGAGTATTCCGCGTGTGCAACTGTTTTGCACCCGTTGTATTTGAACGTAGAGCCTATCACACCCGATCATCACGTGGTGTCTCAGCACGAAGAACTTTCGCAACGGTGCATACTCAGGAAGAACACTTTTATCTTGAAATTTAGTGAGAGATCATCTTATAATGCTACCGTCAATCAAAGCAAGATAAGATGCATAAAAGATAAACATCACATGCAATCAATATAAGTGATATGATATGGCCATCATCATCTTGTGCTTGTGATATCCATCTCCGAAGCACCGTCATGATCACCATCGTCACCGGCGCGACACCTTGATCTCCATCGTAGCAGCGTTGTCGTCTCGCCAATCTTATGCTTCTACGACTATCGCTACCGCTTAGTGATAAAGTAAAGCATTACAGGGCGATTGCACTGCATACAATAAAGCGACAACCATATGGCTCCTGCCAGTTGCCGATAACTCAGTTACAAAACATGATCATCTCATACAATAAATTTAGCATCATGCTTTGACCATATCACAACACAACATGCCCTGCAAAAACAAGTTAGACGTCCTCTACTTTGTTGTTGCAAGTTTTACGTGGCTGCTACGGGCTTAGCAAGAACCGTTCTTACCTACGCATCAAAACCACAACGATAGTTTGTCAAGTTGGTGCTGTTTTAACCTTCGCAAGGACCGGGCGTAGCCACACTCGGTTCAACTAAAGTGAGAGAGACAGACACCCGCCAGTCACCTTTAAGAAACGAGTGCTCGCAAAGGTGAAACCGGTCTCGCGTAAGCGTACGCGTAATGTTGGTCCGGGCCGCTTCATCTCACAATACCGCTGAACCATAGTATGACATGCTGGTAACATCAACGCATAAAACCAGGCTCGGATGCCACTGTTGGGGAACGTAGTAATTTCAAAAATTTCCTACGCACACGCAAGATCATGGTGATGCATAGCAACGAGAGGGGAGAGTGTTGTCCACGTACCCTCGTAGACCGAAAGCGGAAGCGTTAACACAACGCGGTTGATGTAGTCGTACGTCTTCACGATCCGACCGATCAAGTACCGAACGCACGGCACCTCTGAGTTCAGCACACGTTCAACTCGATGACGTCCCTCGAACTCCGATCCAGCCGAGTGTTGAGGGATAGTTTCGTCAGCACGACGGCGTGGTGACGATGATGATGTTCTACCGATGCAGGGCTTCGCCTAAGCACCGCTACGATATTATCGAGGTGTAATATGGTGGAGGGGGGCACCGCACACGGCTAAGAGATCAATAGATCAATTGTTGTGTCTATGGGGTGCCCCCTGCCCCTGTATATAAACGAGCAAGGGGGAGGCGGCCGGCCAAGGAGGAGGGCGCGCCAAGGGGGGAGTCCTACTCCCACCGGGAGTAGGACTCCTCCTTTCCTTGTTGGAATAGGAGAAGGGAAGGGAGAATGTGAAAGAAGGAAGGGGGCGCCCCCCTCCCTAGTCCAATTCGGACTAGTCCATGGGGAGGGGTGCGGCCACCCTTTGGGGCCTTTCTCTCCTTTCCCGTATGGCCCATTAAGGCCCAATACGAATTCCCGTAACTCTCCGGTACTCCGAAAAATACTCGAATCACTCGGAACCTTTCCGAAGTCCGAATATAGTCGTCGAATATATCGATCTTCACGTCTCGGCCATTTCAAGACTCCTCGTCATGTCCCCGATCTCATCCGGGACTCCGAACTCCTTCGATACATCAAAACACATAAACTCATAATATAACCGTCATCGTAACGTTAAGCGTGCGGACCCTACGGGTTCGAGAACTATGTAGACATGACCGAGACACCTCTCCGGTCAATAACCAATAGCGGAACCTGGATGCTCATATTGGCTCCCACATATTCTACGAAGATCTTTATCGGTCAGGCCGCATAACAACATACGTTGTTCCCTTTGTCATCGGTATGTTACTTGCCCGAGATTCGATCGTCGGTATCTCGATACCTAGTTCAATCTCGTTACCGGCAAGTCTCTTTACTCGTTCCGTAATACATCATCCCGCAACTAACTCATTAGTTACAATGCTTGCAAGGCTTATAGTGATGTGCATTACTGAGTGGGCCCAGAGATACCTCTCCGACAATCGGAGTGACAAATCCTAATCTCGAAATACGCCAACCCAACAAGTACCTTTGGAAGCACCTGTAGAGCACCTTTATAATCACCCAGTTACGTTGTGACGTTTGGTAGCACACAAAGTGTTCCTCCGGTAAACGGGAGTTGCATAATCTCATAGTCATAGGAACATGTATAAGTCATGAAGAAAGCAATAGCAACATACTAAACGATCGAGTGCTAAGCTAACGGAATGGGTCAAGTCAATCACATCATTCTCCTAATGATGTGATCCCGTTAATCAAATGACAACTCATGTCTATGGCTAGGAAACATAACCATCTTTGATCAACGAGCTAGTCAAGTAGAGGCATACTAGTGACACTCTGTTTGTCTATGTATTCACACATATATCAAGTTTCCGGTTGATACAATTCTAGCATGAATAATAAACATTTATCATGATATAAGGAAATAAATAATAACTTTATTATTGCCTCTAGGGCATATTTCCTTCAGGATCTGCCTTCAGTGCTGATGACTTTGCAGAAACAGCAAGAGCAATGCACCCCTTAGCAAGTAAGCTGGCTGATGAAACCAATCTGTCCACATACCAGGCGGCTTATGACACTGAAAACAAGAAAGTGAAAGCACCGGTTCACTAGCCAACGGACTTCATCCCGCTGATTCGTAAGAATACCTTCGCTCCTAACATTGATCCATAAAACCTTATTGATGATGAAGCTGTGTTTAGAGCGTTGACTGGTATCAACTGGGCTACGCCTGACTTCCAGCTGACGGATAAGCAAGGAGATGAAGATGAAGAAGAGGTGCAGGATGACCCGGAGGCTTCAACCCGCCAACAGTAATGAACCGGTTTAATAATCAGGATACTTTGATGTGTTGACATCTCCAAAACACTTATTCTCATTGGGCCTTCATATGCCTTGTAATAGGCTAGTTAAACCCTTGATCTGTCATGCCATCGTGCACGTTTTGTTTTGCATAACACTGCTGATCTGCCAGTTGAAGATCTGCCATTTATGCTTATGGTATCATCAAGTATGTAGAGCAGATTTTATTTTTCCTGCACATAAACAGATCACAAGTGCTCTGGCGGTTTACCCCAGAGCAGGTCATAATACCCTATATAAAAACCACTGGTGACCAAAACAGTCCATAACCAGGGTCGGTTTAATCATAACCATATATAATCATAACAAAATATCATACTTGTGATATTTGCTCACACTGCCGGCTTATCGTACCTGTGCAGTAAGGGTTACAACCCAAAAGATTGAGCGCACAATGCCCTGTTCAATTGACATATACCGCCGGCTTACAACGCCGTATGCAACTAGGGGTAACATCCCAAAACTTAGAGCACATCGCTTCCAAGTATATAAGAGCATCATATACTGGCGACTTATAGTCCAAAGCCAGGCCGGGTTAATAAACGTTGGGTAAATTCATATATGAACCATAAGGCATCATAGCCCTCATCGGTTTTCAACCATGTATTAACATGTCACAAGAGAAGAACCTAAAAAAATGTTCAAATCAAATATAAATCAAAAGACAAAAACAAGGCTTTCACAGGCTGCCAAACCTTCAAGTCAAGTCCTTTCAAAGGGCCGCACAGCCACTTAGTTAAACCTTCATGCAACCTTATAAGCCGGGCCTCACATGACCAATCGTCGTTTTAACTTTGACAAGTTCAGGGTCTGTATAAGATTGACTGTCAAAAGTATGGCGAGTCATTCTAGTCAATCTGGGCGGAGTAGCAGACTTAAAAAGGCAGGATAACCCGGGTTTTTAGGTGAATACACCTGGCTTCCAAGCCTATCACAAGGGTCATAAAAACTTTTGTCCATTGAACAAAGAGCCCCCAAGTAATATTTCATTCTAGGCGTACAAGCCGGATGAATAGGGTAATCATAGCTATGCTCAATGAGCAGGAAGTTCCCAAGTGTTTTGTAATCATGGCGTGCAAGCCGGATCAAAAGGGTAGTCATAGCTATGCTCAATGAGCAGGAAGCCCCCAAGTGACCATATGAAGTGACAATAAAGACTCATTATTCTCAGAAATGAAACGATAGAGGCCCTGAATTATCAGGGATGCTAGCTTTATTATATTCATTATAATATATACATTGTCAAAATATGTACATCACAAGAGCCAGTGGATCAGGTGTAATAAGGCCGGAGATGAGCAATATTCCATGGCCGGCGGGTCTCCTCCTCCGATGTGCGTGAGTCCTTGTGGTCTCGAACATCGATAAGGTAGTATGACCCATTGTTCAGATTTTTGCTGACCACAAAGGGCCCTTCCCAAGGTGGGGATAGTTTGTGCATATCAGTTTGATCCTGGATAAGCCGGAGCACCAAATCACCTTCCTGAAAGGTTCTGGTTTTAACCCGGCGGCTGTGATAACGGCGCAGATCTTGCTGGTAAATCATCGAACGAGCCGCCGCAAGGTCACGCTCCTCATCCAACAAGTCAAGTGCATCCTGACGTGATTTTTCATTATCAGCTTCAACATAAGCCGCCACACGGGGAGAGTCGTGACGGATGTCCTTAGGGAGGACCACCTCTGCTCCGTAAACCATGAAGAAGGGCGTGTAACCCGTAGATCTGTTGGTGGTAGTGTTGATGCTCCATAGTACTGAGGCCTCCACCCAACAACCCGGTGTCATCTGCAAAGGGACCATAAGCCGGGGCTTGATGCCTCTCAAAATTTCTTGATTGGCTCTCTCGGCTTGACCATTGGACTAGGGATGAGCCACTGATGATACATCAAGTCGAATATGCTCACGTTGACAAAATTCTTTCATAGCACCCTTGGAAAGATTAGTGCCATTATCAGTTATAATGCTGTGGGGAAAACCAAAACAGAAAATCACCTTCTTGATGAATTGAACCGCCGTTGCTGTGTCACACTTACTAACCAGCTCCGCTTCAACCCACTTTGTAAATTTGTCAACTGCCACCAAAAGGTGGGTCTTTTTATCCATGGACCTTTTGAAAGGTCCAACCATATCAAGCCCCCAAACTGAAAATGGCCAAGCAATTGGAATCATCCTCAATTGTTGAGCCGGCACATGAGCTCGTCGTGAGAATTTCTGACAACCATCACATTTACTGACCAAGTCCTCTGCATCAGCATGAGCCGCTAGCCAATAAAATCCATGACGGAAAGCTTTGGCCACGATAGACTTAGAGCCGGCATGATCACCACAATCTCCTTCATGAATCTCGCGAAGAATCTCACGGCCCTCCTCAGGAGAAACACAACGTTGAAACGCCCCTGTGACACTATGATGATGCAACTCTCCATTGATAATAGTCATTGACTTAGACCGCCGGGTTATCTGCCTGGCCAAAGTTTCATCCTCAGGTAACTCGCCCCGGGTCATATAAGCCAAATATGGAATGGTCCAATTAGGAATAACGTGAAGAGCCGCCACCAATTGTGCCTCCGGGTCAGGAATAGCAAGATCTTCCTCTGTAGGCAACTTAACTGAAGGGTTATGCAGGATATCTAAAAAACATTAGGTGGAACCGGCTTACACTAGGACCCTAGCCGGCTCAAAGCATCAGCCGCCTCATTTTTTCTGCGATCAACATGTTCCACTTGATAACCTTTGAAATGACCAGCAATAGCATCAACCTCGCGGCGATAAGCCACCATGAGCGGATCCTTAGAATCCCAAGTGCCAGAAACTTGCTGAGCCACCAAGTCTGAGTCACCAAAACACCTCACCCGGCTTAGATTCATCGCCTTAGCCATCCGAAGACCATGGAGCAAGGCCTCATACTCAGCTGCATTCTTAGTACAAGGGAACATCAACCTTAAAACATAGCAAAACTTATCACCTCGTGGGGAAGTCAAAACAATTCCAGCCCCCGAGCCTTCCAACTGTCTGGATCCATCAAAGTGAATAGTCCAATACGTGCTATCCGGCTTCTCCTCAGGCATCTGCAGCTCTGTCCAATCATTGATGAAATCCACAAGTGCTTGAGACTTGATGGCCGTACGAGGCATATACTTCAAACCATGAGGTCCAAGCTCAATGGCCCACTTGGCTACCCGACCTGTGGCTTCTCTGTTTTGAATAACATCCCCTAAAGGAGCAGAACTAACCACGGTGATGGGATGACCCAGAAAATATTGCTTGAGCTTTCGACTAGCCATGAACACCCCATATACAAGCTTCTGCCAATGCGGATACCTCTGTTTGGACTCAATAAGCACGTCACTGATGTAGTAAACCGGCCGCTGGACCGGATATTCCTTGCCTGACTCCATTCTTTCCACCACAATCTCCACGCTGACTGCTCGGCTGTTGGCATCCACATATAACAACAAAGGCTCTTTATCAATGGGAGCAGAAAGAACCGGCGGCTCAGCCAATTGTTTCTTCAAGGCCTCAAACTCCTGATCAGTAGCATCACTCCAAACAAAATGATTTGTCTTCTTCATCATCTGGTAAAGAGGGATAGCCTTTTCACCCAACCGGCTTATGCACCGGCTTAAGGGTGCAATTCGACCCGCCAGACGCTGAACATCATTAATACACGCCGACTTAGCCAGGGAAGTAATAATCTTAATTTTCTCCAGGTTAGCTTCAATATCCCGTTCAGAAACCAGAAAGCCCAAGAGCTTTCCTGCTGGCACACGAAAAACACACTTGGCCGGGTTAAGCATCATCTTGTAGACCCGGAGATTGTCAAAGGTCTCCTTCAAATCATCTATCAGTGTCTCCTTCTTCTTGGACTTCACCACAATATCATCCACGTAAGCATGAACATTGCGCCCAATCTGATCATGAAGGCAATTTTGCACGCACCGCTGGTAAGTCGCCTGGGCACTCTTGAGCCCAAAAGGCATAGACACGTAACAGAAGGCTCCAAAGGGACTGATAAAGGCTGTCTTCTCCTGGTCCTTAACTTCCATCTTGATCTGATGATAACTAGAATAAGCATCCAAAAAGCTCAATCGCTCACAACCCGCCGTAGCATCAATAATCTGATCAATACGGGGGAGAGCAAAGGGATCAGCCGGACATGCCTTGTTTAAGTCTGTGTAATCCACACACATATGCCAAGTGCCATTCTTCTTAAGTACGAGCACCGGGTTAGCTAGCCACTCAGGATGAAAGACTTCAACAATGAACCCAGCCGCCAAGAGCCGGGCCACTTCTTCACCAATAGCCTTGCGCCTCTCTTCATTGAAACGGCGAAGGAATTGCTTGACCGGTCTAAACTTTAGATCAATATTGAGAGTGTGCTCAACGAGTTCCCTCGGTACACCTAGCATGTCTGAAGGCTTCCATGCAAAGATGTCCTCGTTCTCACGGATGAACTCAATGAGTGCGCTTTCCTATTTCAGATCTAGATTAGCACTGATGCTGAACTGCTTGGATGAATCGCCAGGAATGAAGTCAAATAGCTTAGTGTCATCAGCCGATTTAAACTTCAACAAGGGGTCATGCTCTGTGGTTGGCTTCTTCAAAGATGTCATATCTGCCGGGTCAACATTATCCTTGTAAAATTTCAATTCCTCTGTTGCACAAACAGACTCAACGTAAGCAGCATCGCCTTCTTCACACTCCAAGGCTATCTTGCGACTTCCATGCACTGTGATAGTGCCCTTGTGACCCGGCATCTTAAGCTGCAAATAAACATAACAAGGCCTTGCCATGAACTTAGCATAAGCCGCCCGCCCAAACAGAGCATGATAAGGGCTCTTGATTTTAACCACTTCGAAGGTCAACGTCTCAGATCTTGAATCATACTCATCTCCAAAGGCAACCCCCAAAGATATTTTTCCCACAGGGTATGCCGACTTACCAGGTACCACTCCATGGAAAACAGTATTGGACGGTTTAAGATTTTTGTTAGTCAATCCCATGCGAAGAAAAGTATCATAGTAAAGGATATTGATGTTGCTACCTCCATCCATAAGTACCTTAGTGAATTTGTATCCTCCAACCTGAGGCGCCACCACCAAAGCCAAGTGGCCCGGATTATCAACCCGGGGCGGGTGATCCTCACGGATCCAAAGGATAGGGTGTTCAGACCACCGTAAATAACGGGGAATTACCGGCTCAACTGCGTTCACTGCCCTTTTATGGAGCTTCTAATCTCGTTTGCATAAACACGTGGTGAAAACGTTGTACTGTCCACTATTCAACTGCTTTGGGTTACTTTGATAACCAGACTGCTGCTGTTGATTCTCCTGACCAGACTGTTGATTATAACTACCCTGATTGCCTTGGCCTTGAAAACCGGAATCTGAACCGCCACCACCATAACCCGGACCATAAGAGCCGGAACCTGAGCCGCCGTTCGGCCCATGATTGTTCTGGAAAAAATTTGACTTTCTGTACTCCTTCATAATGAAGCAATCCTTCCAGAGGTGAGCGGCCGGCTTTTCCCGTGTACCATGCTTCGGGCAGGGCTGATTCATCAGCTCCTCAAGATTGAAATTTGGCCCTCCAAACCGAGGAGGTGGCTTTCCCTTATGACGCTGACCATTATTATGTGTATTGGTGTTAGCCACAAAATCCAAATTACTATCAGCTTTGCGCTTACCATTGCCCCCTAACTCGTCGGGTTATGCTGCTGCCCCTTGGTGTTGCTACTCTTCTTTCCCTTACCTGGCTTTTCATCATCAGACTCGGGGTCCTTGGTACTATCAGAGTTGGCATACTTGACTAGAGCCGCCATTAGCTCCCCCATGTCACTGCAGTGGCGTTTGAGCCGTCCTAATTTCTGCTTAAGGGGCATGAAACGACAATTCTTCTCTAACATCAAGACTGCTGAGCCGGCATTAATGCGATCCGATGAGTACAGGATAGCTGAGACCCGACGCACCCAATGGGTTGTTGACTCGCCCTCTTCTTGGACACAGGAGTCCAAATCCAGAATTGACATAGGCTGCTTGCACGTGTCTTTAAAATTCTGGATAAACCGGGCTTTTAACTCGGCCCATGATCCAATGGAGTTGGCAGGCAGCCCTTTCAACCAAGTCTGGGTTGTCCCATCCAACATCATAGTGAAATACTTAGCACATGCGGCATCGCCAACATCCAGCAGCTCCATTTCCATCTCATAACTTTCAACCCAAGCTTCAGGGGGTTGATCTGCTGTGTAGTTAGGCACCTTACGAGGACCCTTGAAATCCTTGGGAAAATGCTCATTATGCAGAGCCGACACTAAACATGGCACACCCAAGGTTCTAGAGGTCACGCCTGCCTCTACCAAAGTTGTCGGATAAGCCGAAAAATGTTGATAAGCTGTGTGCTGAGCCGCCAGCTCGGCCTCCCGACGCGCTCTACCCTGATCCACCAGAGTCTGAGCATTGGCACCACCGCGGGTCATGTCCACGGGGCTGGTTACGGTGCTGTTCACTGCTTGAAACCGCCGGTGAGTCCATGTGCCTACTATAACTCCGACTTGGGCGAGGGGTTGAGTGAATCCTTTCACGTCTGTAAGAATAAGCCGCCTGCTGATCCAATGCTATCTGAAGAAGTTCTCTGGCCCTCCGTGTCTCTATTGCTGTTGGGGACTCGCCTTCAACTGGTAGAGCCGCCAGTCGTGTTGTCGCAGCAATCATATTATCCAACGGGTTAGAATAATGACCCAGAGGCGTCGGGACATACTAGGGCGGAGTATTATTCAAACGTGGCTGAACTGGCGATCCAGTCCCAGGTGGTTCAACCGCCCGGTTCACCACCGGCGGGTCACTGGTCCCTACTCCAGGCGTGTTAAAGAGGTTTCTCGCCTCATAAACCGAAGGCAAACGAGTATGATGCCTCCTCCTCATGACTTCATGTGAAGCGTTCTGATCGAATGTGAGCCGGAAGGAATCCGCTTGAATCCGCTGTGCCTAGGCATCCAAAGCAGCCCGTTCTGCAGCCATCCTAGCGTTCTCAGCCGCCCGCTCTTGCTTGGCCTGAGCGATCTCATCTCGTAGCTTCGCCACATCAACCTTATGCTGTTCCTGGTTGTCCGGGGTCACTTCTACCCCCATCAAAGTCGCCAGATCCTCCAACAACTCTGTGAGAACTTCAGTCGGTGGGCGCACAGAACCGCTAGCACTAGCCGCCGCCGCAGCCATTGAACTGGAGGTCATAGCCATGGTGGTTGATGAACCAAGCACCGGCTATGTACCGGCCATGAAGATCGCGACCCTGTTCGGCGGCTCATAGGGGTCCGGAATACTATCGCCATCGGAACAGCCCCCAAGCCGGCCGTCTTGTAGTTGGTACAATGAATTAGTCTCGCCTGTGGACGACGCACCATCAGAGTAGATGGCCGTCTCACCGCCAGACACACATCCTTCCTCAAATTCTGCCCCATGGATAAATCCAACAAAGGCGTGCTTCACGGCGGGTTGAAACCGGGCGGGTCATGCACGCTGAGCCATCTCGATGATGTCAGTGCAGGTGTCCGTCTCAGGGCCCGGTTCGCCGATCTTGCCGATGAAGACATGGATTCAGCCGAAGGGGACCCGGTACCCGTACTCAATTGAGCCGGCCTCGGGGCCCCAGCCTGCATCATCGATGTAGAGCTTGCCGCGACGACTCTTGGTCATCCGACCTACAGCATATCCCTTGATCCCTTCGAAGCTGCCTTTCAAGAACTCGAAACCACCGTGCGCTGGCCGCACGGTGAGCGCCAACTGTCGTGGAATTTTCACGGTAGATGTCCTAGCAGAAGGACTTAGTCGTGGAGCCATCGCAACTAGGTTAGCTTAAAGGGGTTAAACAGGATAAAGGACACAGAGAGTTTATCCTAGTTCGGCCCCTGGCAGTGAAGGTAAAGGCCTAATCCAGTTTGAGGTGGTATTGCTTGGGTTTCGATTACCAGGGAGCGAATACGCTTGACCTAGCTTTCGATCTCTTGTTTCTTGCCCTAAACCGCCGCCGGGTCGTCCCTTTATATACATAGGTTGATGCCTGGCGGCTCACGGAGTCCCGGCCGACTCATACACAACATGTCCGGCTAGGTGACTAACTACGCATGCCTTACAACACAAGTCATACATATATGGCGGTTCACACCTGTGGGCCTTAAGTCGCCTTTGGGTCTTGGGCCTCCAGTAAGCCTGCTTCGCGAACCGCCATCTTCAACATCTTCATGGGCCTTGTCATTATGAGCCGCCAGTGGCATGACCAGGCCCTTCCTGGGCGGGTCATACCCAGTAGTTATATCCCCAACACTCTCTATGTTTTAATGATTGACTTGTGATAATGGTATCTCAAAGTATAATGAAACAAGTTGGGCCAATTCAATATGATCGCTCTGACAACGTCATATTCTCAAAGTTGCTTTTGGACTATCGTTACACTTAACGATGTCCCAAGATCCGAAAACACGATCACAAACAACATTTCAACTAGTCCTAGAGGCAAAAATAGGAATCAATTTTTACCGCTTATGATTTTTTCATTGAATCGCATATTTCAGGATCATAACAGTTATAGCGTAGAATATAAACTCTTAATTATACACATGAAAATATAACAATACAATGTTATTGCCTCTAGGGCTTGATTCCAATAGACGCCCCCATGGTACACAACCTAACGCTCGGATGAAACCGGACTTTTTTCGGCCTAGGAGGTGAAACTGGCTTTACCCCCATTTTAGTTTTGGATGGTACATTTCTAAAAATAATAATTTATGAAGGATATGTGTTCATAAAAAAGATTTTCTTTCTTTGCGGTCGAATAAAAAAGGTTTCAGTGCCTCATTAGCCAAAACATACTTTTTTTTAGAGTACATTAGCCAAAACATACTAGCGAGTTAAGTTACAATATGCTAAAATGCAACCCCAATTAGAGGTCCATCCATGTATGTATGTGGCCTATTAAAAAATTGCAGAAAATGTCAAGGTTTAACCTCTGATTCTTAGTCAAGCAAAATGAGATCAGCATGTGCAGTGGAGCTTTAGCCATGCTCAAAATCCAAGATACATAGCATGAGAGAAACTTTGAATAAATACACATGGGCACATATCAATGTATTTTTTGCATGAATATGCTTGTAACTTTTGACTATCATCGTATTAGTTGTAGCAATTAGATCCGTTGTTAAGTAGGAATAAACATAGTTGGCGGGCGTGTAGTAGTTGTTAGCTCATAAAATCCATTTTATTTTTAATAAATCGTGTTAATCTCTCTCTCTATTCTGCCAATTCACATAAAATATTGAAGAATGAAGTCATAACTAGGCCTTCAGAGAAGGAATGAAGTGCCTTCACTTGGCCTGCACTAGTAGAAAACCCACCATTTGTCCCGGTTCCAGAGGCCCATTAGCCCCGGTTCAGGAATCGGGACTAAAGCCCAACACCTTTAGTCCCGGTTCAGTTATGAACCGAGACAGATGGTCACTAGTAGAAAATAGGGCTTTGGTTGGAGCCTGGCCAGCCCATTAGTCCCGGTTCAGTCATGAACCGGGACCCATGGGGGGCATACGTCCCGGTTTGTGCGCCCAGGGGGCCGGCCGGGCCCCGTGGGGCATCTGTCCCGGTTCGTCTGGACCCATTTGTCCCGGTTCCAGGCACGAACCGGGACCAATGGTCCTCGCTCCTGGCCCACAGCCATTGGTCCCGGTTCGTGGCAGGAACCGGGACAGAAGGGGGCCTTTAGTCCCGGTTCCTTCCTCGAACCGGGACCAATGAGTTGACAATATATACCCCATCGCCGCAGTAGAGTAGTCCACACTGCTCTGTTTTTTCTGGCCGGCGAGGGGAGAGCTTTGTGGTGCTCTAGCTCACCTCCTATGCACATGAGGAGTTCGATGAAATGTCCGAGCCACACTAGTTAAGCTTTCTCCTCTAGAAGCTCGACCTCCAAGCTCCATTTTCTCCGAGATTTGTCTAGGTTTAGCGGTCCGTCCCGTCCCCGTCTTCACCACCGTCGATCGCCCGCGCCGATCTCGTCGCCGGCACCACCGTGGTGAGCCTCTTGTTCTTATCTTCTTTCTGAAAGAAAAAATTGTTACTTTAGATAGATACTTGTCTAATTTTCTTACTTTTATTATTGCTTGTTATTATATAGTGCGATGGTTTTGGTATCCACCCCCGTCAGCCCTCGTCCTGTCTATGATTCGGATGTGGTATATATTATCTTTTATAACTATTTGGTTCATTTATTGTTTATGACAATTATGCTGACCAACGTGACATAAATTTTATCTATCTAGGAGGTATGTGAACTGGAAATTCCAACCGACCCTATTGTCGAGAGGTTAAATTTAGTTGAAGAAGAAAACAATTACTTAAAGGAAAAAAATAAAAAAATTGAGGAGGAGAAGATGATATTGGAGTTGCATGTCGCGGATGTCGTCGATGATCACAAGATCAAGATGGATGCAATGCCTTTGAAGATTAGAAAGATTAGAAAATATGTCGTTGGATCAATTGTTACCTTGGTTGCGATTATGATCACATTTGTTGTTGCATTGAAATGTTTTACATAGTTTCAATGTATGGTTTAATTAGATGCTCTGGAGAGCTATATGTTGTTCAATGAGAACTATGTATGTACTTTGGTTTTAATGTGATGATGAACTTCTATTAATTTGATCACTTATCTATCCATGATGTTCTGTAATGGTTTTTGACACACTTAATTATATATAATGCACGCAGATGAACCGGCAATGGATGTCCGGTGACAGACACACCTCCGAGTACGTTAATGGCGTGCATAATATTCTCGAAGTGGCTGAGGCAAACAAGCAGAATGGTTTTATGTGCTGTCCATGCCCTAGCTGTGGGAATACGAGGTCTTACTTGTTGGGGAACGCAGTAATTTCAAAAATTCCTACGCACACGCAAGATCATGGTGATGCATAGCAACGAGTGGGAGAGTGTTGTCTACGTACCCTCGTAGACCGTAAGCGGAAGCGTTATGACAACGCGGTTGATGTCGTCATACGTCTTCATGTTCCGACCGATCCTAGTACCGAAAGTACGGCACCTCCGCGATCTGCACACGTTCGGCTCGGTGACATCCCACGAACTCTCGATCCAGCTAAGTGTCAAGGGAGAGCTTCGTCAACACGACGGCATGATGACGGTGATGATGAAGCTACCGGCGCAGGGCTTCGCCTAAGCACTGCAATGATATGACCGAGGTGGATTATGGTGGAGGGGGGCACCACACACGGCTAAGACAATATGTCTGTTGTGTGTTCTAGGGTGCCCTTGCCCCCGTATATAAAGGAGCAAGGGGGGAGGCCGGCCGACCCTAGGGCGCGCCAAGGAGGGGAGGAATCCTCCTCCTGATAGGAGTAGGATTCCTCCTTTCCTAGTCCTACTAGGAGGGGGAAGGAAGGAGAGGGGGGGGAGAGGGAAAGAGGGGCCGCGCCCCCTCCCCTAGTCCAATTCAGACTCCCTTGGGGGGGCACCTCCTGGCTACTGCCCTCTCTCTCCCCTAAAGCCCACTAAGGACCCAATAACTTCCTAGGGGGTTCCGGTAACTCTCCGGCACTCCGGTTTTCTCCGAAATCACCCGGAATACTTCCGGTGTCTGAATATAGCTGTACAATATATCGATCTTTATGTCTCGACTATTTCGAGACTCCACGTCATGTCCGTGATCACATCCGGGACTCCGAACTACCTTCGGTACATCAAAACACATAAACTCATAATACCGATCGTCACTGAACGTTAAGCGTACGGACCCTACGGGTTCGAGAACTATGTAGACATGACTGAGACACATCTCCGGTCAATAACCAATAGCGGAACATGCATGCTCATATTGGTTCCTACATATTCTACGAAGATCTTATCGGTCAACCCGCATAACAACATACGTTGTTCCCTTTGTCATCAGTAGGTTACTTACCCGAGATTCGATCATCGGTATCTCAATACCTAGTTCAATCTCGTTACCGACAAGTATCTTTACTCGTTCCGTAATGCATCATCCCATAACTAACTCATTAGTCACATTGCTTGCAAGGCTTATAGTGATGTGCATTACCGAGAGGGCCCAAAGATACCTCTCCAACAATCGGATTGGCAAATCCTAATCTCGATCTATGCCAACTCAACAAGTACCATCTGAGACACCTATAGAGCACCTTTATAATCACCCAGTTACGTTGTGATGTTTGGTAGCACACAAAGTGTTCCTCCGATATTCGGGAGTTGCATAATCTCATAGTCATAGGAACATGTATAAGTCATGAGGAAAGCAATAGCAATATACTAAACGATCAAGTGCTAAGCTAACGGAATGGGTCAAGTCAATCACATCATTCTCTAATGATGTGATCCCGTTAATCAAATGACAACTCATGTCTATGGCTAGGAAACTTAACCATCTTTGATTCAACGAGCTAGTCAAGTAGAGGCATACTAGTGACACTCTGTTTGTCTATGTATTCACACATGCACTAAGTTTCCGGTTAATACAATTCTAGCATGAATAATAAACATTTTATCATGATATAAGGAAATATAAATAACAACTTTATTATTGCCTCTAGGGCATATTTCCTTCAGTCTCCCACTTGCACTAGAGTAAATAATCTAGATTACACAGTAATGATTCTAACACCCATGGAGTCTTGGTGCTGGTCATGTTTTGCTTGTGAGAGAGGCTTAGTCAACGGGTCTGCAACATTCAGATCCGTATGTATCTTGCAAATCTCTATGTCTCCCTCCTTGACTTGATCGCGAATGGAATTGAAGCGTCTCTTGATGTGCTTGGTTCTCTTGTGAAATCTGGATTCCTTTGCCAAGGCAATTGCACCAGTATTGTCACAAAAGATTTTCATTGGACCCTCCAGACTCCTTCATTTGTTGCTTCCGAAGCAGCTATGTACTCCGCTTCACACATAGATCCCGCCACGACGCTTTCCTTAGAACTGCACCAACTGACAGCTCCACCGTTCAATATAAATACGTCACCGGTTTGTGACTTAGAGTCATCTGGATTAGTGTCAAAGCTTGCATCGACGTAACCATTTACGACGAGCTGTTTGTCACCTCCATAAACGAGAAACATATCCTTAGTCCTTTTCAGGTACTTCAGGATTTTCTTGACCGTTGTCTAGTGATCCACTCCTGGATTACTTTGGTACCTCCCCGCTAAACTAATAGCAAGGCACACATCAGGTCTGGTACAAAGCATTGCATACATGACAGAGCCTATGGCTGAAGCATAGGGAACAACTTTCATTTTCTCTCTATCTCCTGAAGTGGTCTCGCATTGAGTTTGACTCAACTTCACACCCTGTAACACAGGCAAGAACCCTTTCTTTGCTTGATCCATTTTGAACTTCTTCAAAACTTTATCAAGGTATGTGCTTTGTGAAAGTCCAATTAAGCATCTCGATCTATCTCTATAGATCTTGAAGCCCAATATATAAGTAGCTTCACCGAGGTCTTTCATCGAAAAACTCTAGTTCAAGTATCCTTTTATGCTATCCAGAAATTCTATATCATCTCCAATCAACAATATGTCATCCACATATAATATTAGAAATGCTACAGAGCTCCCACTCACTTTCTTGTAAATACAGGCTTCTCCAAAAGTCTGTATAAAACCATATGCTTTGATCACACTATCAAAACGTTTATTCCAACTCCGAGAGGCTTGCACCAGTCCATAAATGGATCGCTGGAGCTTGCACACTTTGTTAGCACCCTTTGGATTGATAAAACCTTCAGGTTGCATCATATACAACTCTTCTTCCAGAAATCCATTCAGGAATGCAGTCTTTACATCCATTTGCGAAATTTCATAATCATAAAATGCAACAATTGCTAACATGATTCGGACGGACTTAAGCATCGCTACGGGTGAGAAGGTCTCATCGTAGTCAACTCCTTGAACTTGTTGAAAACCTTTTGTGACAAGTCGAGCTTTGTAGACAGTAACATTACCATAAGCGTCAGTCTTCTTCATGAAGATCCATTTATTCTCGATGGCTTGCCGATCATCGGGCAAGTCAACCAAAGTCCACACTTTGTTCTCATACATGTATCCCATCTCAGATTTCATGGCCTCAAGCCATTTCGCGGAATCTGGGCTCATCATTGCTTCCTCATAGTTCGTAGGTTCATCATGGTCAAGTAACATGACCTCCAGAACAGGATTACCGTACCACTCTGGTGCGGATCTTACTCTGGTTGACCTACGAGGTTCGGTAGTAACTTGATCTGAAGCTTCATGATCATCATCATTAACTTCCTCACTGATTGGTGCAGGGATCACAGGAACTGATTTCTGTGATGAACTACTTTCCAATAAGGGAGCAAGTACAGTTACCTCATCAAGTTCTACTTTACTCCCACTCACTTCTTTCGTGAGAAACTACTTCTCTAGAAAGGATCCATTCTTAGCAACGAATGTCTTGCCTTCGGATCTGTGATAGAAGGTGTACCCAACAATCTCCTTTGGGTATCCTATGAAGACATATTTCTCCGATTTGGGTTCGAGCTTATCAGGTTGAAGCTTTTTCACATAAGCATTGCAGCCCCAAACTTTAAGAAACGACAACTTGGGTTTCTTGCCAAACCACAGTTCATAAGGTGTCATCTCAACAGATTTAGATGGTGCCCTATTTAACGTGAATGCAGCCGTCTCTAAAGCATAACCCCGAAATGATAGCGGTAAATCAGTAAGAGACATCATAGATCGCACCATATCTAATAAAGTGCGGTTACGACGTTCGGACACACCATTATGCTGTGGTGTTCCGGATGCCGTGAGTTGCGAAACTATTCCGCATTGTTTAAAATGAAGACCAAACTCGTAACTCAAATACTCTCCTCCACGATCAGATTGGAGAAACTTTATTTTCTTGTTACGATGATTTTCCACTTCACTCTGAAATTCTTTGAACTTTTCAAATGTTTCAGACTTATGTTTCAACAAGTAGATATACCCATATCTGCTCAAATGATCTGTGAAGGTGAGAAAATAACGATACCCGCCGCGAGCTTCAATATTGATCGGACCACATACATCAGTATGTATGATTTCCAATAAATTTGTTGCTCGCTCCATTGTTCCGGAGAACAGAGTTTTAGTCATCTTGCCCATGAGGCATGGTTCGCAAGGACCAAGTGATTCATAATCAAGTGATTCCAAAAGTCCATCAGAATGGAGTTTCTTCATGCGCTTTACACCAATATGACCCAGACGGCAGTGCCACAAATAAGTTGCACTATCATTATCAACTC
Source organism: Triticum aestivum (assembly GCF_018294505.1). Taxonomy (NCBI): domain Eukaryota; kingdom Viridiplantae; phylum Streptophyta; class Magnoliopsida; order Poales; family Poaceae; genus Triticum; species Triticum aestivum. The sequence goes on from NC_057805.1 coordinate 8,623,107, forward strand.
TGCATCTTTTCGCTTCAATATTATGAATATGTCTATCACTACTATCGAGATTCAACAAAAAATAGACCACTCTTCAAGGGTGCATGACCATAAAAGATATCACTCATATAAATAGAACAACCATTATTCTCAGATTTAAATGAATAACCGTCTCGCATCAAACAAGATCCAGATATAATGTTCATGCTCCACGCTGGCACCAAATAACAATTATTCAGGTCTAAAACTAATCCCGAAGGTAGATGTAGAGGTAGCGTGCCGACGGCGATCACATCGACTTTGGTACCATTTCCCACGCGCATCGTCACCTCGTCCTTAGCCAATCTTCGCTTAATCCGTAGTCCCTGTTTCGAGTTGCAAATATTAGCAACAGAACCAGTATCAAATACCCAGGTGCTACTGCGAGCATTAGTAAGGTACACATCAAAACATGTATATCACATATACCTTTGTTAACCTTGCCATCCTTCTTATCGGCCAAGTAATTGGGGCAGTTCCGCTTCCAGTGACCAGTCCCTTTAGTAGAAGCACTCAGTCTCAGGCTTAGGTCCAGACTTGGGCTTCTTCACTTGAGCAGCAACTTGCTTGCCGTTCTTCTTGAAGTTCCCCTTCTTCCCTTTACCCTTTTTCTTGAAACTAGTAGTCTTGTTGACCATCAACACTTGATGCTCCTTCGTCATTTCTACCTCCGCAGCCTTTATCATCGCGAAGAGCTTGGGAATTGTCTTGTTCTTCCCTTGCATATTATAGTTCATCACGAACTCTTGTAGCTTGGTGGCAGTGATTGAAGAATTCTGTCAATGACACTATCATCAGGAAAATTAACTCCCAGTTGAATCAAGTGATTGTTATACCCAGACATTTTGAGTATATACTCACTGACAGAACTATTCTCCTCCATCTTGCAGCTGTAGAACTTATTGGAGACTTCATATCTCTCAATCTGGGCATTTGCTTGAAATATTAACTTCAACTCCTGAAACATCTCATATGCTCCATGACGTTCAAAACTTCGTTGAAGTCCCGGTTCTAAGCCGTAAAGCATGGCACACTGAACTATCAAGTAGTCATCAGCTTTGCTCTGCTAGACGTTCACAATTTCCGGTGTTGCTCCTGCAACGGGTCTTGCACCTAGCGGTGCTTCCAGGACGTAATTCTTCTGTGCAGCAATGAGGATAATCCTCAAGTTACGGACCTAGTCCGTGTAATTGCTACCATCATATTTCAACTTAGCTTTCTCAAGGAATGCATTAAAATTAAAAGGAACAGTAGCACGGGCCATTGATCTACAACAACATAGACATGCAAAATACTATCAGGTACTAAGTTCATGATAAATTAAAGTTCAATTAATCATATTACTTAAGAACTCCCACTTAGATAGACATCTCTCTAATCATCTAAGTGATCACATGATCCAAATCAACTAAACCATGTCCGATCATCACGTGAGATGGAGTAGTTTTCAATGGTGAACATCACTATGTTGATCATATCTACTATATGATTCACGCTCGACCTTTCGGTGTCAGTGTTCCGAGGCCATATCTGCATATGCTAGGCTCGTCAAGTTTAACCCGAGTATTCCGCGTGTGCAAAACTGGCTTGCACCCATTGTATGTGAACGTAGAGCTTATCACACCCGATCATCACGTGGTGTCTCGGCACGACGAACTTTCGCAATGGTGCATACTCAGGGAGAACACTTGTACCATGAAATTTAGTGAGAGATCATCTTATAATGCTATCGTCAATCAAAGAAAAATAAGATGCATAAAAGATAAACATCACATGCAATCAATATAAGTGATATGATATGGCCATCATCATCTTGTGCCTTTGATCTCCATCTCCAAAGCACCGTCATGATCACCATCGTCACCGGCGTGACACCTTGATCTCCATCGTAGCATCGTTGTCATCTCGCCAACTATTGTTTCTACGACTATCGCTACCGCTTAGTGATAAAGTAAAAACAATTACAGAGCGATTAAATTGCATACAATAAAGCGACAACCATATGGCTCCTGCCAGTTGCCGATAACTCTGTTCCAAAACATGATCATCTCATACAATAAAATTTAGCATCATGTCTTGACCATATCACATCACAACATGCCCTGCAAAAACAAGTTAGACGTCCTCTACTTTGTTGTTGCAAGTTTTAGGTGGCTGCTACGGGCAAAGCAAGAACCGTTCTTACCTACGCATCAAAACCACAACGATTTTTCGTCAAGTATGTGTTGTTTTAACCTTCAACAAGGACCGGGCGTAGCCACACTCGATTCAACTAAAGTTGGAGAAACTGACACCCGCCAGCCACCTGTGTGTGAAGCACGTCAGTAGAACCAGTCTCGCGTAAGCGTGCGCGTAATGTCGGTCCGGGCCGCTTCATCCAATAATACCGCCGAATCAAAGTATGACATGCTGGTAAGTAGTATGACTATTATCGCCCATAGCTCATTTGTGTTCTACTCGTGCATATAACATCTACGCATAAACCTGGCTCTGATACCACCGTTGGGGAACACAATAATTTCAATAATTTCATACGCACACGCAAGATCATGGTGATGCATAGCAACGAGCGGGAGAGTGTTGTCTACGTACCCTCGTAGACCGTAAACGGAAGCGTTATGACAACGCGGTTGATGTAGTCCTACGTCTTCACGTTCCGACCGATCCTAGTACCGAATGTACGGCACCTCCGCAATCTGCACACGTTCGGCTCAGTGACGTCCCACGAACTCTCGATCCAGCTGAGTGTCGAGGGAGAGCTTCGTCAACACGACGGCGTGATGATGGTGATGATGAAGCTACCGACGCGGGCTTCGCCTAAGCACTGCAACGATATGACCGAGGTGGATTATGGTGGAGGGGGGCACCGCACACAGCTAAGACAATATGTCTGTTGTGTGTTCTAGGGTGCCCCCTGCCCCCTTATGTAAAGGAGCAAGGGGGAGGCCGGCCGGTGAGGGAGTCCTGGATTAGGGGTCCTCGACAACCGGACTATATACTGTGGCCGGATTGTTGGACTATGAAGATACAAGATTGAAGACTTCGTCCTGTGTCCGGGTGGGACTCTCCTTTGCGTGGAAGGCAAGCTTGGCAATTAGGATATGTAGATCTCCTCCCTTGTAACCGACTCTGTGTAACCCTAGACCCCTCCGGTGTCTATATAAACTGGAGGGTTTATTCCGTAGGACAACAACAATCATAATCATAGGCTAGCTTCTAGGGTTTAGCCTCTATGATCTCGTGGTAGATCAACTCTTGTAATACTCATATCATCAAGATCAATCGAGAAGGAAGTAGGGTATTACCTCCATCGAGAGGGCCCGAACCTGGGTAAACATTGTGTCCCCCGCCTCCTGTTACCATTAGCCTTAGACGCACAGTTCGGGACCCCCTACCCGAGACCCGCCGGTTTTGACACCGACATTGGTGCTTTCATTGAGAGTTCCACTGTGCCGTCACGATAAGGCTTGATGGCTCGTCTTGTTGTCAAGGACAACATTACCTCTGGGGGAGCCCTGGCTATAGGCCAAACTCTCTAACTAGGCGGCTTCGTCATGACCGCCTGTTCGGCCGTCGCGCCGACGATGACTTCTCGGGTCATCAAAAACAGCCTCCACGTCGGCTCGGGATTCACCGAGCAGATGGATCCAATGGAGCTCTCTTCCTTGAATGAGCTCTTGGATTGCATCACTGCCCTGGGAGTCGCTACGGACTATGATCGGATCGGGCTTAAACCCGACCAAAGGGAGATTAACTCTCCGCCGGTCACCCATCAGATAGCAGTGATGGAGGAGCAATGCAGCGATTCTTCCTCTATTTTGAGGACAAACTATGTCCGGATTCCCGAGCACTCCGAGCTGGATACCCGTCTACGGGAGGACATGGCCCAAGCTTCGAACCTAGAATCGGACAGCGGGCCAGAAAAATTGGGCAACATCCCGGAGCCCAAACTTCCAAGCTCGGAAACTCCTCCGCCCCTGGGTCTGAGATCGGGTCAGGGTTTCGACCTAAATCTACCCACCCACCCAGACATAAGTGATCTTTCCCACATTAGACAAGAGCCCCAAGAGACAGTACATCACTATTGGGCCAGATTCCTCCTTCTAATGAACAAGGTCAAGGACTGTCGCGAGGAAGACGCAATATCATTCTTTTGCAAAAATTGCACGGACAAGGGAATCCTCAACGCCATAAGTCGCCGTGACATAGCACACTTCGCTGACTTGGCGGCCATAGTACAGAAGTACTGTGCGATGGAAAGCGCCTGGAAAACCCAAACAAAATTCTGGGATCCTCCGGCTCTAACTACAGGGCGTGGAACCGTATTGGAGGGATGGCTCAATGGGCCATGTAAAATTCACAGTACACCGGATACCATGCCAACACACAGCTTTAGAGCATGTTGGATACTCCGGCAGGTGCCGAAGAGCGGCGAGGATCTCCTCATCAACAATACAACAGAGCACCATCCCGTGGAAAATAACAATACAGTATTGACAGTCTTCAAGACTTTCGCCTCAAATAATAGGCGTAAGCGAGCACTCCGCAGCCTCGCCAAAGTCTGCCATGTTGCAGCAATAAATCCATGGAAAGATACGGCCATAACCTTAAATGCCAGTGACGAACCTCAAATCCGAACAGCCCGAGCACCAGCCGCTTTGGTCCTTAGTCCAATTGTGGACGGCTTCCGGCTTACTAAAGTGCTGATGGACGGTGGCAGCGGATTAAACCTCATCTACGAGGAGACTCTTAGCAGAATGGAAATAGACAAGAGCCGCATCGAGCAAAGCAGCACGACCTTCAGAGGAATCATCCCTAGTCGGGAGGCATGATGTGCGGGAAAAATCACACTAGATTTGAATTCGGCACGCCGGAGAATTATAGGTCCAAAGAAATCACATTCCAAGTGGCCCCGTTCAGCAGCGGATACCACGCACTTTTAGGGCGGGAGGCATTCACGATCTTCCAAGCTATACCCCATTACGGGTACATGAAGCTCAAGATGCCCGGGCCCAATGGAATCATCACTCTAGCTAGTGATCCGGACATAGCAATCCACGCCGAAAATAAAACCGCCACACTGGCCCTCGAGGCGTTATCCGAAGCCCTCGCGACCGAAGAACTAATTGCGCTGCGCTCCACAGTGGACAGGGACGACGTGATACTCGACAAAAGACACAAGTCCACCTCTTTTAAACCAGCGGACGAAATAGTCAATTTCCAGGTCCACCCAACGGACCCTATAAAAACAGCATCCATCGGGGCACAGCTGAACCCCACAACAGACGCCCCACTGCGGGAGTTCTTGCGCGAGAATTGGGACATCTTCGCCTGGCATCCTTCAGACATGCCAGGAATCCCACGCAGGCTGGCCGAGCATAGCCTAAACATTCTAAAGGGATACAAGCCGGTCAAGCAGACTCTTCGGCGTTTCTCAAAGCCTAAGCGACAAGACATTGGAGAGGAGCTAGCCAAGTTACTCGAGGCCGGATTCATTAGAGAAATAAAACATCCGGACTGGCTAGCAAACCTGGTAATGGTACCAAAGAAGGACAAATCCTGGCGCCTATGTGTGGATTTCAAGGACCTTAACAAGGCTTGCCCCAAGGATCCCTTCCCCTTCCCCCGCATCGATCAAATTATCGACGCTACCGTAGGACACGACTCATTGTGTTTGCTCGACGCATACTCCGGATACCATCAAATCAAGATGGCGGAGTCCGATCAAGCCGCAACGGCATTCATCACTCCATACGGCCCCTTCTGTTTTAACACCATGCCTTTCGGGCTCAAAAACGCCGGTGCAACCTATCAACGCATGATTCAGACATGCCTGGAAACACAAATCGGCAAAACAGTGGAGGCATACATAGACGATGTGGTCATCAAAACCAGACACGTCGAATCTTTAATAGACGACTTGAGGCTTACGTTCGACAATCTCCGAACATATGACATCAAGCTCAATCCGGAAAAATGCGTTTTCGGCGTGCCCGCCGGAAAGCTCTTGGGCTTCATCGTTTCCAATAGAGGAATTGAAGCAAATTCGGCTAAAATCTGAGCTCTGTCACAGTTGGCTATCCCAACAGACCTCAAGCAAATCCAGAAATTAATTGGATGCGTGGCTGCCTTAAGCCGCTTTATCTCCCAATTGGGAGAAAAGGCACTACCTCTTTATCGCCTTCTTCGACGCACCGAACACTTCGAGTGGACGGATGCGGCCACAGCCGGATTGGAAGAAATAAAATCCCTCTTGGCCAGCAACCCAATCTTGGCCGCGCCAAATATCGGCGAACCAATGCTGTTATATATAGCGGCAACACACCAGGTTGTAAGCACAGTGCTCGTCGTCGAATGAGAGACGGACGGGCATAAGTTCCTGCTTCAAAAGTCGGTATACTACGTATCCACTGTCCTCACTCCATGCAAATCACGGTACCCACATTATCAAAACATAGCATACGCGGTCTTCATGGCATCCCGGAAACTACGACACTACTTTCAAGAGTGTTCAATTACGGTGGCCTCTGAAGTACCACTCAACGACATAATAAATAACCGCGATGCCACGGGCCGGATTGCTAAATAGGCTATTGAGCTCCTCCCATTTGACATAACATACAAACCACGGTGAGCCATTAAGTCGCAAGTACTAGCTGATTTCGTCGCCGAATGGACAGAAGCCGAACTCCCTAAAGAGTATGGCGCGTACTCCAATTGGATCATGCACTTCGACGGCTCTAAGATGCTGGCTGGTCTGGGGGCAGGCGTCGTCCTGACATCCCCCACCGGAGATACAGTCCAATACGTACTCCAAATATTATACACAGACTCCAACAATGCAGCAGAATATGAGGCCCTGTTGCATGGTCTCCGGATGGCAGTCTCCATGGGCATTCAGCGCCTAGAGGTGCGTGGGGATTCGAACCTCGCAATATCTCAAATAAATGGAGACTTTGACGCCAAGGACCCAAAAATGGCGGCTTACCGCAATGCCTTCCTCAAAATGTCAGCTCGGTTCGAGGGGCTCGAATTCCACAATGTGGTCCGAGAAAACAATCAAGCGGCGGATATCCTCGCCCGCATCGGCGCTAAAGCGCGACCCTGTCCCACCTAATATCTTCTTGGAAAGGCTGTTTAAGCCATCCGTGATGTGGGAAGGGGAGACCGGCAACAACAGCCCGGATCCGGCCACAACACCAGATCCCGAACACTCTGACGTAATCGGAGGCTCCGCCATCGAAATAACACCTTCGGCCCACATGATTATGGCTGTCATCGCCTCGTGGACAGAACCCTTCTTGGCTTACCTAAATAGGCAAGAACTCCCTGAGGACCCAAACGAGGCACGTTGCATTGTGCGGCAGTCTAAAGCCTACAAGGTCCACGAGGGAGAGCTTTATAAGAAAAGCGCTACCGGAGTACTTCAAAGGTGCATCTCCGAAGAGGAAGGACGACAACTTTTGGCAGAAATTCATGCTGGTCTCAGCGGCCATCACGCCGCAGCTCGGGCCCTTGTAAGCAAGGCCTTCCGTACAGGTTTCTACTGGCCGACAGCCCGAGCAGACGCACAGGACCTCGTCCAACATTGCGTCGGTTGCCAGCTTTTTGCAAACCAAAGCCATATGCCACCTACCGCTCTCCAAACAATCCCCATTACTTGGCCCTTTGCGGTCTGGGGGCTTGATATGGTCGGACCCCTTAAAGGAGGAAGCCATAAGAAAAAGTACCTATTGGTCATGGTGGATAAATTCACCAAATGGATAGAAGCCAAACCAGTTAAAACGGCCGAGTCCGGACCAGTGATAGACTTCATATCCGGGGTTGTACACCGTTATGGTGTCCCCCACAGCATCATCACCGATAACGGCTCGAACTTCACAGCTGACGAGGTAAAAACTTGGTGCGGCAACATGGGCATTAAGCTCGATTATGCCTCCGTCTATCACCCCCAAACAAACGGTCAAGTCGAACGAGCAAATGGTCTTATTATGAGCGGCATTAAACCCAGATTAGTGCGATCCTTGAAGGAATCAGATACGCACTGGGTTGAGGAACTCGACTCCGTACTATGGGGGCTGCGGACCACGCCGAATCACATTACCGGATACACACCGTTTTTTATGGTGTACAGCGCAGAGGCGGTACTGCCCTGCGACATCATTCATGACTCACCTCGAGTGCGCATGTACGAAGAGAAAGAAGCCGAGCTTGATCGGCAGGACAGTTTAGACGCCCTGGAGGAGGAGCGTGACGTTGCAAAAGCCTGCTCCGCATTCTATCAGCAACAGGCTCGACGGTATCAAAGCAGAGAAGTACGGGCCAAAACTTATAATGTTGGCGAACTCGTTCTACGCCTACCATAGAAGAAAAAGGACAAGCTCAAGCCCAAATGGGAAGGTCCCTTCATCATCGATAAAGTTCTAACTGGTGGAGCGTACCGTCTGCGTGATGCATCGGACAATCGACTCGAGCAAAACCCATGGAACGCGGCTAGACTCCGAAGGTTTTACGCCTAATGCCGGACTCTGTGTTCGTCTCCTTACCTCCGTCTTTATATATATATATATATCCGCTATCTGTCTTTCTTTATTTATTTCTTCCCTTTTTCTTCATGGCCTTAAAAGCTTAAAATGTGTCTTGACTACACAATCTTGACGCGCCGTGCGTGCTCATTATACCTGGGGGCTTCTTATACAGAAGCTTAATATAATTATATTTCGGGCTTTATGCCCCTGCACATGTGTTACTTTCCACATGTACCTTTTCTTCGCCATTATATGCACCGATATGACTTAAGTTTTGGCCAAGATGGGTTGCCTGGCTCTTGTGTTTATGCCCTATGTTCCCGTTAATTCGGCTAGGGCGTAAGGGGAGCACCTCTGCGATTGTTACTGCTGGGTCAGCCGGATGTGTACCTCAGACTGGGTGAAGCCGAAAGCTAGCATTCTTAAGGGAATATTCGGTCGGTGAACAAAGGATGACTTTTACTTATTGCAATACATGCCCCCAGATGTTTATATCATGTGCCTCTTTTCGCAGTTCGGACATGCACATTAATGCATGCGTACCCAGGGAAAGGAACCCTTAACGGAACTATTCTCCCTGGAAGATGTTTCTTACTATCCATGTAATATAACATAGCTAGTTGGGTACTTGTCTGTTCAAGCACTTATGACCCCTATGCCTGGTTTCCACGCGTACCCCGGTTTTTACATAACTGAGCGGGTATTCGGACACACTCCGGACGGTCGGGTCCGGAGGTCGAAGCGAAAAGGTCCGCCATGACAAATGATTTACAATCCGGCTAGGGACAAAATATGTCATTTGAAGTACACAGTCACTTAGACTGACTAAATTCTTCTTCTATACCATCCAACAGGCTGTCTAGCCTACAATCCTGTTGGGAATACTTTGCGGCTAATTTTACCTGGTCATATACCAGACTAACGGGGATCTCTTTCCCATCAGACCCTACAGGTCCGACCTCGGCCATGTGGTTCGGGTCAGCCTTGGTATATCGCGTCTTCACCATGGCCCAGGCTTCCCTCGCACCTTGTCGGCAGGCCGATATCTTCCATAATCGGAAGCGCCGCCGCACTCCCTTGAGCATCTCTACGAGCTCCCCCATGCCTCCTGGCAGGGACGTGGATGGCCACAAGGCCTGGGCAATGCCCTGCATCACCTGCCGAACTTGTTCGTGCAGTTGTGAGAGCTCTTGCAGACGATCGCCCGCAAATCCGGGCATCTCCTCTTCGGGACGACCCGTCAGCATACCTACAGATATAACTCTGTTAGCCGGTTTCTTCGCCGAACTCTATAAAAGTTCGTTCAAGCACTTACTAAAAATGCCGCATCGAAGCCTCTTATTCTCCTTTATGGAGTCAGGGAGCTGGGCCCGAACATCTTTTAGTTCAATGCCTAGCCGGGTATTGGCATCTTGGAGATCTTTTTCTCCCGCCTAACCCGCGTAAGCACGCGCTCGCCAGCCTCTAGCTATCGTTGAGCATGTTGCTCATCCCCTCGCACGATCTTCGGATTCACTCCGGGATTATCTGCAGAATCTATTGTTAGATTTGCATGCATGCCGAATACTAACTGGTACATGTCATTTCATTCTTTTCGATCAAGACAAGTATTACCAGATGGGGCCTTCTTGGACTCCTCCATTCCGGCAACTACGGCCCGTAGCTGGGCTTTGCACTCCTCCAGCTCTTGAGACAACTGGGTATTCTTCTCCGTAAGAACCTACGCATATAATGATCCTTAAATCAGTTGTGCCAACTGTTTCAAGTCTCAGGGGCTACTGATATACATAATTATCAGATTTTCTTACCCGTATATCCTTTACATACTGGTCCGTGGCTCTGGCAAGGCCATTTTGAGCAGCTCGGATGTACGCGTCTCCTGAGTTGAAGGCATCGAACGCCTCTTCGGAGAAACTAGGGTCGCGGAGTATGGCCCGACGACGCTTATGATTCATGGCGCTCTCCAGTTCGGAATTCATAGCGGACAGCCATATCCGCATCCTCTGTAGGAGGAACATCCGGTGTTGTCCCCACGTTAGCATCTGCCCCTAAGTCCGGCTCTGGAGTCCGGCTGGTGGAGGCGTGGCAGGCAGGCTCTCCAGACACGGTCCGGCGAGCGTTTTTTCTGCCAGGAACCATGGACGTTATTATATTTTAAAGACGAAACCACTGAGCAGGGTTTTTTCATACCTCTGCGACGGCGTCTCAGTCCTGACCGGTTTCCTTTTAAGCCTACCCGGCTTCGGTGCCCCTTGTTGATGAGTCACCGCGGGTTCGGCATGGCGCCCCGAGGGCCTTCCTTGTAAGACGCAATACGTGTGCGGTGGGTGAAGTGCAAAGAAGGGATCCTTCTCGGAAGTTGGGACTCCGGTTTTACTTACATGCGATGCAGGGAGCAGGCCAGGATAATCGGCTATGATGGCCACCAAGGCACCATCGCAGCTTAACTGATAGAACGTCCTGTCGACGAGCTCCACAAATGTGTCCGGATCTTCTTTGAGTCCAGGGTCGAGGGCCCGGTCAGGATCCTCTGGCTGTGGAGACGGGCTGTGGACCTCCCTCACAGCTTTTCGAAGTTCCTGCTATGAAATAGCAAGGTAAATATTTATGATGAAGAATGCGGGAAGGTCTGGAGTAAAAGGTAGCAGCTCACCCAGTTTGGGGGGTTGTACATGGAGAATCCATCTCGTGGCTTAATGCGGATGAACTCCTCTTCCTCTCCTTTGTACAAATCGGACAGTATTTTCGCTAGAGTAGCGGCAGAGTCCGGACCTTTACGAACTCACTGGGTGGCATCGTCTTCTCCATTGAAGTGCCACATGGGTTTCCCCCGATACTGAAGTGGCTGCACCCCCCCGCATTATACATATTGACATAACCTCGACTATTGTCAGTCCTGATTTGGCCAGCGTTTTTATCCTGCCCATCAGGTAAAGGACCTCTCTGTTATCTTCCTCCTGGGGGCTCCGAGGGCGCCAGCTGTGGCGTTTCTTCAAAGGGGCATTATCAAACTCAGGAAGGCCCATCCGAATAGGGTCCGGAAGGGGGACGCCCTCCATATAAAACCACTCCGAAGGCCAGTCTTCGGATGTCTTCTTCGGAGTACCGGACAGGTATCCGGTCCCGGCGATGCACCATATTTTGGCTCCGCCCACTTGATATATTGACCCCTCCTGTGTACGGGGTACGAGGCAGAATAGCCTCTTCCATAGCTCGAAATGAGCTTCGTAGCCCAGAAACAGCTCGCAAAAGGCGACGTAGCCGGCGATGTGTAATATGGAGGCGGGAGTAAAGTTATGCAGCTGGAGGCCATAGAACTCCAGGAGCCCGCAGAGGAACAGATGGATTGGAAATCCGAGTCCCCTCAATAAGTAAGAGACAAGGCATACCCGCTCCCCCTGGATGGGTTGGGAAAGCTCTCCGCTTCCTCCCCGCCATTATAAGTGGCTAGTCCGGCTCGGACGGGGACCATATACGCAGGAGGGAGAAACCCCTGGGTCTGCAACTCTACTAATTGGCTGTGGGGGACGGAACACTTCTCCCAATTGCCTGGCTTAGTGCTACGGGAGCGAGAGGAGGAGCTGCGATGGCCGGCCATTATGGGGTGGACTTTTCCGGGCGCGCTCTGAGGGACACTCGCTGTGGGAGGATGGTGTGATCTGGATCTGAGGATCCCCGTCTCTTTAAATAGACGATTTACTTACAAGGTTAGGGTGGCAAATGTAAAAATGCCCCGACTTCTCGCATTCGCTCGACACGTGGAGATAGCCATTATTAAAGCACAGAAGCCGAGGAGTGCAACATTCATGGGAAGCCAGACACTACTCGTTACGACAGGTACTCGAGATTTGGAGAAGAACCCGCCTTGCAATGCTGAAGACAATCTGCGCGCCGGACTCATCGTCATTGAAGCCTGGTTCAGGGGCTACAGAGGGAGTCCTGGATTAGGGGGTCCTCGGACAGCCGGACTGTTGGACTATGAAGATACAAGATTGAAGACGTCGTCTCGTGTCCAGGTGGGACTCTCCTTTGCGTGGAAGGCAAGCTTGGCAATTCGGATATGTAGATATCCTCCCTTGTAACCGACTCTGTGTAACCCTAGACCCCTCCGGTGTCTATATAAACCGGAGGGTTTAGTTCGTAGGACAACAACAATCATAATCATAGGCTAGCTTCTAGGGTTTAGCCTCTACGATCTCGTGGTAGATCAACTCTTGTAATACTCATATCATCAAGATCAATCAAGCAGGAAGTAGGGTATTACCTCCATCGAGAGGGCCCGAACCTGGGTAAACATTGTGTCCCCCACCTCCTGTTACCATTAGCCTTAGACGCACAGTTCAGGACCCCCTACCCGAGATCCGCCGGTTTTGACACCGACAGCCGGCCCTAGGGTGCGCCAAGGAGGGGAGGAATCCTCCTCCTAGTAGGAGTAGGATTCCTCCTTTCCTAGTCCTACTAGGAGGGGGAAGGAAGGAGAGGGGGAGGGAGAGGGAAAGAGGAGCCCCCCTAGTCCAATTCGGACTCCCTTGGGGGGGGCGCTACCTCCTGGCTGCTGCCCTCTCTCTCCCCTAAAGCCCACTAAGGGCCCAATAACTTCCCGGGGGGGTTCCGGTAACCCTCCGGCACTCCGGTTATCTTCGAAATCACCAAGAACACTTCCGGTGTCCGAATATAGCTGTCCAATATATCGATCTTTATGTCTCGACCATTTCGAGACTCCTCGTCATGTCTGTGGTCACATCTGGGACTCTGAACTACCTTCGGTACATCAAAACACATAAACTCATAATACCGATCGTCACCGAACGTTAAGCGTGCGGACCCTACGGGTTCGAGAACTATGTAGACATGACCGAGACACGTCTCCGGTCAATAACCAATGGCGGAACCTGGATTCTCATATTGGTTCCTACATATTCTACAAAGATCTTTATCGGTCAAACCGCATAACAACATACGTTGTCCCTTTGTCATCGGTATGTTACTTACCCGAGATTCGATCTTCGGTATATCAATACCTAGTTCAATCTCATTACCGGCCAGTCTCTTTACTTGTTCCGTAATGCATCATCCCGCAACTAACTCATTAGTCACATTGCTTGCAAGGCTTATAGTGATGTGCATTACCGAGAGGGCCCAGAGATACCTCTTCGACAATCAGAGTGACAAATCCTAATCTTGATCTATGCCAACTCAACAAGTACCATCGGAGACACCTATAGAGCACCTTTATAATCACCCAGTTACGTTGTGACGTTTGGTAGCACACAAAGTGTTCCTCCGGTATTTGGGAGTTGCATAATCTCATAGTCATAGGAACATGTATAAGTCATGAAGAAAGCAATAGCAATATACTAAATGATCAAGTGCTAACCTAACGGAATGGGTCAAGTCAATCACATCATTCTCTAATGATGTGATCCCGTTAATCAAATGACAACTCATGTCTATGGCTAGGAAACTTAACCATCTTTGATTCAACGAGCTAGTCAAGTAGAGGCATACTAGTGACACTCTGTTTGTCTATGTATTCACACATGCACTAAGTTTCCGGTTAATACAATCTAGCATGAATAATAAACATTTATCATGATATAAGGAAACATAAATAACAACTTTATTATTGCCTCTAGGGCATATTTCCTTCATTAATCTGACTCGAAAACCCTTCACACCCACCTGCTTTATAAGGGTTTCATGCCACACTATATTGTTTGGACCAAGCACGGAGAAATAGGGGTTATGATGGAAGATAGCAAAGAAGAAGAGGATGATGACAACTATGTGCCCTCGGAATATGGTAATGCTGCAATGGGGGAAGCTGCTGAAGATCAAGAGGAACCAGACGATATTGTGCCCGATGATGATCTCCGCCGGGTCATTGTTGATGCAAGGAGACAGTGCGAAAGTCAAAAGGAGAAGCTGAAGTTCGATCGCATGTTAGAGGATCACAAAAAAGGGTTGTACCCCAATTGGGAAGATGGCAACACAAAGCTCGGTACCGTACTGGAATTGTTGCAGTGGAAGGCAGAGAATGCTGTGCCTGACAAAGGATTTGAGAAGCTACTGAAAATATTGAAGAAGGAGCTTCCAAAGGATAACGAATTTCCCAACAGTACGTACGCAGCAAAGAAGGTCGTATGCCATCTAGGATTGGAGGTGCAGAAGATACATGCATGCCCTAATGATTGCATCCTCTACCGCGGTGCGTACGAGGATTTGAACGCATGCCCGGTATGCGGTGCATTGCGGTATAAGATCAGACGAGATGACCCTAGTGATGTTGACGGCGAGCCCCCCAAGAAGAGGGTTCCTGCGAAGGTGATGTGGTATGCTCCTATAATACCACGGTTGAAACGACTGTTCAGAAACAAAGAGCATGCCAAGTTGATGCGATGGCACAGTGAGGACCATAAGAGAGACGGGAAGTTGAGAGCACCCGCTGACGGGTCGCAGTGGAGAAAAATCGAGAGAAATTATCGGGCTGAGTTTGCAGGTGACCCAAGGAACATATGGTTTGGTTTAAGCGCGGATGGCATTAATCCTTTCGGGGAGCAGAGCAGCAATCACAACACCTGGCCCGTGACTCTATGTATGTATAACCTTCCTTCTTGGATGTGCATGAATCGGAAGTTCATTATGATGCTAGTTCTCATCCAAGGCCCTAAGCAACCCAGCAACGACATTGATGTGTAACTAAGGCCATTAGTTGAAGGACTTTTACAACTGTGGAAGCGAAACAGTGTACGTGTGTGGGATGAGCACAAACAGGAGGAATATAACCTGCACGCGTTGCTGTTTGTAACCATCAACGATTGGCCCACTCTCAGTAACCTTTCAGGACAGACAAACAAGGGATACCACACATGCACGCACTGTTTAGCTGACACCGAAAGTATATACCTGGACAAATGCAGGAAGAATGTGTACCTGGCCATCGTCGATTTCTTCCGACCAACCATCAATGTCGAAAGAAAGGCAAGCATTTCAAAGGGGAGGCAGATCACCGGAAGAAGCCCTCCACGCGTACCGGTGATCACATACTTGCTATGGTCAATGATTTACACGTAATATTTGGAAAGGGTCCCGGCGGACTATCTGTTCCGAATGACGCTGAGGGACGCGCACCCATGTGGAAGAAGAAATCTATATTTTGGGACCTACCCTACTGGAAAGACCTAGAGGTCCGCTCTTCAATCGACATGATGCACGTGACCAAGAACCTTTGCGTGAACCTGCTAGGCTTCTTGGGCGTATATGGGAAGAAAAAAGATACACCGAAGGCACGGGAGGACGTGCAACGTTTTCATGAAAAAGACGACATGCCTCCAAAGCAGTATGAAGGTCCTGCTAGCTACGCTCTTTCCAAAGAAGAGAAGGAAATATTCTTTGAATGCCTGCTCAGTATGAAGGTCCCGTTTGGCTTCTCGTCGAATATAAAGGGAATAATAAATATGCCAGAGAAAAAGTTCCAGAACCTAAAGTCTCATGACTGCCATGTGATTATGACGCAACTACTTCCGGTTGCATTGAGGGGGCTTCTACCGGAAAACGTCCGATTAGCCATTGTGAAGCTATGTGCATTCCTCAAAGCAATCTCTCAGAAGGTGATCGATCCAGAAATCATACCAAGGCTAAGGAGTGATGTGGTGCAATGTCTTGTCAGTTTCAAGCTGGTGTTCCCACCATCCTTCTTCAATATCATGACACACGTCCTAGTTCATCTAGTCGACGATATTGTCATTCTGGGCCCAGTATTTCTACACAATATGTTCCCCTTTGAGAGGTTCATGCGAGTCCTAAAGAAATATGTCTGTAACCGTGCTAGGCCAGAAGGAAGCATCTCCATGGGCCATCAAATAGAGGATGTCATTGGATTTTGTGTTGACTTCATTCCTGGCCTTAATAAGATTGGTCTCCCTAAATCACGGTATGAGGGGAGACTGACTGGAAAAGGCACGCTTGGAGGGGACTCAATAATATGCAGGGACGGGCATTCTTGGTCTCAAGCACACTACACAGTTCTACAGAACTCTACCTTGGTGACACCGTATGTCGATGAACACAAGAACAGTCTGCGCTCCAAACACCCGGAGCAGTGTGACGACTAGATTACATGTGAACACATCAGGACTTTCGGCAGTTGGTTGGAAACACGTCTCAGAGGTGACAACACTGTTTGTGATGAGTTGTACTCGTTGTCCAGGGGACCATCTTTGACTGTATAGACTTACAAAGGATACGAGATAAATGGGAATACATTTTACACGATCGCCCAAGATCAAAAGAGCACCAACCAAAACAGCGGTGTCTGCTTTGATGCAGTAACCAAGAGGGGAAAGGACACATATTATGGTTACATAGTGGACATATGGGAACTTGACTACGGACATGATTTTAAGGTCCCTTTGTTTAAGTGCAAATGGGTCAATCTATCAGGAGGCGGGGTACAGGTAGACCCACAGTATGGAATGACAATAGTGGATCTGAACAATCTTGGGTACACAGATGAACCGTTCGTCCTAGCCAATGATGTGGCGCAGGTTTTCTATGTGAAGAATATGTCTACCAAACCGAGAAAAAGAAAAGATAAGGAAGCGAACACATCATACGATGAGCTAAAGCGCCACATAGTTCTTTCAGGAAAATGAGACATCGCAGGAGTGGAGGGCAATACAGACATGTCCGAAGATTATGAAAAGTTTCATGAAATTCCTCCCTTCAAAGTGAAGGCTAACCCAAGCACCCTGTTAAACGATGAAGATTATCCATGGTTACGGCGCAATAAGCAAAGGACAGAAGCGAAGAAAAAGTGAAGACTTTCTCTCCACGACTATTATGATGATGACTTTGATCTAGAATATCACTGAAGTTACATGTGAAGAAATGAAATGCCTATTGTAACAGACGAGTTTCCGTATGAAACCCTGATACCTCGAAACAGATAGTTTGTTTTGTACATGAAGTGCATCCAGTTTTTTGCCGTAACCCTCTCAACTTTTTAGCACATGCTATGTGGGTGAAATGATGATGCCATGCAAACTCTCAACCTTTTCAGAGTTCATTTGAAATGCTTTTCAATTTCAGGGTCATATAGCTCAAAAAAATTAGTAAATGCATTAAAAACAACAAATGAAGTCAGAAAGGGTTGAAAATTGATGATGTGGCTTTGAATGGTGCATTTTGAACACACAAAAAGTCTGGAGTTCAAATAAGTTAAAAAAAGAAATCCCTTTATAACAGATGAGTTTTCGTCCGAAACCCTGATACCTCGAAACAGATAGTCTGTTTTGTACACAAAGTGCATCCAATTTTTGCCGTAACCCTCTCAACTTTTTAGCACATACTATGTGGGTGAAATGATGATGCCATGCCAACTTTCAACCTTTTCAGAGTTCATTTGAAATGCTTTTCAATTTCAGGGTCATTTAGCTAAAAAAATCAGTAAATGCATGAAAAATAACAAATGAAGTCAGAAAGGGTTGAAAATTGATCATGTGGCTTTGAATGGTGCATTTTGAACACACAAAAAGTCTGGAGTTCAAATAAGTTAAAAAAATGAAATCCCTTTGTAACAGATGAGTTTTCGTCCGAAACCCTAATACCTCGAAACAGATAGTCTGTTTTGTACACGAAGTGCATCCAGTTTTTGCCGTAACCCTCTCAACTTTTTAGCACATGCTATGTGGGTGAAATGATGATACCATGCCAACTTTCAACCTTTTTAGAGTTCATTTGAAATGCTTTTGAATTTCAGGGTCATATAGCTCAAAAAATCAGTAAATGCATGAAAAATAACAAATGAAGTCAGAAAGGGTTAAAAATTGATGATGTGGCTTTGAATGGTGCATTTTGAACACACAAAAAGTCTGGAGTTCAAATAAGTTAAAAAAAGAAATCCCTTTATAACAGATGAGTTTTCGTCCGAAACCCTGATACCTCGAAACAGATAGTCTGTTTTGTACACAAAGTGCATCCAGTTTTTGCTGTAACCCTCTCAACTTTTTAGCACATACTATGTGGGTGAAATGATGATGCCATGCCAACTTTCAACCTTTTCAGAGTTCATTTGAAATGCTTTTCAATTTCAGGGTCATTTAGCTAAAAAAAATCAGTAAATGCATGAAAAATAATAAATGAAGTCAGAAAGGGTTGAAAATTGATCATGTGGCTTTGAATGGTGCATTTTGAACACACAAAAAGTCTGGAGTTCAAATAAGTTAAAAAAATGAAATCCCTTTGTAACAGATGAGTTTTCGTCCGAAACCCTAATACCTCGAAACAGATAGTCTGTTTTGTACACGAAGTGCATCCAGTTTTTGCCGTAACCCTCTCAACTTTTTAGCACATGCTATGTGGGTGAAATGATGATACCATGCCAACTTTCAACCTTTTTAGAGTTCATTTGAAATGCTTTTGAATTTCAGGGTCATATAGCTCAAAAAATCAGTAAATGCATGAAAAATAACAAATGAAGTCAGAAAGGGTTAAAAATTGATGATGTGGCTTTGAATGGTGCATTTTGAACACACAAAAAGTCTGGAGTTCAAAGAAGTTAAAAAATGAAATCCCTTTGTAACAGATGAGTTTTCGTCCGGAACCCTGATACCTCGAAACAGAGAGTCCGTTTTGTACACGAAGTGCATCCAGTTTTTGCCATAACCCTCTCAACTTTTTAGCACATGCTATGTGGGTGAAATGATGATGCCATGCCAACTTTCAATCTTTCCAGAGTTCATTTGAAATACTTTTGAATTTCATGGTCATATAGCTCAAAAAATATCAGTAAATGCATGAAAAAACAGATGAAGTCAGAAAGGGTTGAAAATTGATGATGTGGCTTTGAATGGTGCATTTTGAACACACAAAAAGTCTGGAGTTCAAATAAGTTGAAAAAAATGAAATCCCTTTGTAACAGATGAGTTTTCGTCCGAAACCCTGATACCTCAAAACAGATAGTCCGTTTTGTACACGAAGTGCATCCAGTTTTTGCTGTAACCCTCTCAACTTTTTAGCACATGCTATGTCGGTGAAATGATGATGCCATGCCAACTTTCAACCTTTTCAGAGTTCATTTAAAATGCTTTTCAATTTCAGGGTCATATAGCTCAAAAAATCAGTAAATGCATGAAAAATAACAAATGAAGTCGGAAAGGGTTGAAAATTGATGATGTGGCTTTGAATGGTGCATGTTGAACACACAAAAAGTCCGGAGTTCAAATAAGTTTAAAAAAAGAAATTCCTTTGTAACAGATGGGTTTTCGTCCGAAATCCTGATACCTCGAAACAGATAGTCCGTTTTGTACACGAAGTGCATCCAATTTTTGCCGTAACCTTCTCAATTTTTTAGCACATGCTATGTGGGTGAAATGATTATTCCATGCCAACTTTCAACCTTTTCAGGGTTCATGTGAAATGCTTTTCAATTTCAGGGTCATATAGCTCAAAAAAATCAGTAAATGCATGAAAAATAACAAATGAAGTTAGAAAGGGTTGAAAATTTATGATGTGGCTTTGAATGGTGCATTTTGAACACACAAAAAGTCTGGAGTTCAAATAAGTTAAAAAAAGAAATCCCTTTGTAACAGATGAGTTTTCGTCCGAAACCCTGATACCTCGAAACAGATAGTCCGTTTTGTACACGACACTACTAGGAAAAGGGCTATAGATGGAATGGCCACTAATGGCGCACCAGACACACGGTGCGCCATTAGTAACAAAAAAAAATTATTTTTATTTTTCCTAACATACTAATGGCGCACCAGGGCACAGTGCGCCAATTCTAACTTGTAATGGCGCACCAGCCACATAGTGCGCCACTACTATATTTTTTTACTTTTTATTTTTTTGCAAAACTACTAATGGCGCACCAAGGAACAGTGCACCATTACTAGTTTAAACTAGTAATGGCGCACTGTTCCTCGGTGCGCCATTAGTGTATATTTCATGGACACTTGATCTCGACCCCCCTCCATCTGGATCGCTATCCCACCTCGCCAGATCCGGTCCCCCTCGCCGCCGAGCACCCCCCGCACCCTCTACCCCGCTCCACCGGGCGCCGCCGCCGACCCCCCGCACCCTCCCCCGCTCCACCGCCACCGATGACCCACCGCATCCTTCCCTGCTCCACGCCGCCGACGACCCACCGCACCCTCTCCCCCGCTCCACCGCCGCCGACGACCCACCGCACCCTAGCTCCCCTGCTCCACCGCCGCCGACGACCCACCGCACCCTCCCCGCCCCGCTCCACCGCCGCCGACGACCCCCCGCACCCTCCCCCGCTCCATCGCCGCCGACGACCCACCGCACCCTAGCTCCCCTGCTCCACAGCCGCCGACGACCCAGCGCACCCTCCCCGGCCCACTCCACCGCCGCCGACGACCCCCCGCACCCTCCTCGGCCCGCTCCACCGCCGCCGACGACCCCCGCACCCTAGCTCCCCTGCTCCACCGCCGCCGACGACCCCCCGCACCCTCCCCGGCCCGCTCCACCGCCGCCGATGACCCCCCGCACCCTCCCCGGCCCGCTCCACCGCCGCCGACGACCCCCCGCACCCTCCCCGGCCCGCTCCACCGTCACAAATTATTACTGTTTTTGTAAAAAATGCTTACTGTTTCATATTCATATTCATTTTCTAAAAAATTATTAGATGCAACAAAAAATAATAATAATAATTACTTATGGCGCACCTATGGCTGGTGCGCCATTGCTACATAAATTTTTTTACTAATGGCGCACCCGTCGTGGGTGCGCCATTGCTATGTAAAAAACATTATAATGGCGCACCGCTTTGGGGTAAGCCATTAGTAAGTTTCCCCCCTTAGCTAATTCCTCCCTCTCCCTCGCCAGTCCACCCGCGCGCTCACCTGACCCACGACGCCGCCGCCCCGACCCCCGCCGGACTCCACCCCCGTCGCCCCCGCGCCCCCGTGCCCCCCACCACTGCAGCTCCCCCGCGCCCTCCACCACTGCAGCTCCCCCGCGCCGCCCCGCGAAGCACGTGGCCGCCGGCCTCCCCACGACCAACCGAGGCGCCCAGGAGGACCGCCGCCGTCTTCCTCTTCGACTACGAGGACGCGGACGAGCTCGGACGCCCTCGAGCCATCCCTTCGACGCCGCCGCCGACCCCGACCCCAACCCCGACCCCGACCCGTCCGGCGACCGGCCGCGCCCGCCCAGGTACCTCTCCTCCTTCCTCCTTCCTCCTTCTTGTCTAGCGCCCGCAGCCCCGACAACATCTCCAATAGCACCTCTGAGCAATTTGCTCCACTTGTTCATGAAAGCTAGTATAACTGTTGTTCTTCTTCTTGCTCCTGTGATGGATTTTCTGAACCTTACATTCGTTCCTGCACTAGTACTTCTTCTGCTCTGTTTAAAACTGCTCTTCTCTTTTTGTATTAGTCTTAGATAAGCAAGCATGATGCAATTATAATCTGGGCAACCGCAGATAAGTAGTTGGAGTAACTATGTTTGTAAATCAAAATTGCTTCACTCCTCGTGATAATCTGCAGATTCAAGTTGTGGAAAAAAATGTTCTGTCTATTTACAGTGTGGAGTATACAGTTATTACAGTGTCAATGTTGATGATTTACAGTGTGGAGTAGTCATATTTTTCTTTGAAATCTAAGTGCAATTTCTCTGTCTTGTTGCTAACTGAATTTATAGTACTAAGTGGTTTCTAAATTCTGCAGTATTTATGTTCACGACTGTACTGAACTATGTTGTCTTTTCTAACAGTGCCTTGATTTAAATAGTTATATTTTAGCTTCATGGTTCTGTGTAATTTGTGCCTTGATTTTCTGTCATCTCTGAATTTTGCTATTCCTATGCTTGCTACTCCTTAATTCACACATGTACAGGAGGTACAAGAGGTTAAATTGAATCTAACCCTCCAATGTTATATGTTTTGAACTCCTTTCTGAAATCCCTTCTATTATTTTTATCCCAAACAAGTACCCAGGTTTATAAAGATCTAGTGAGCATTGCCAGTGTTGGGGAGGGAGTGATCTGAATTGGTTTATGTGACTCATCCTCATTAACTTTTCTCTCTAACCTTTTTACAGTACAAACAATTTACAGATTGTAGTACTAGTTGAGAGGATTTAGCACTCCTCATATGAGATGAGAGGATTTTTTTTAAATGGCTTCTTGCAGTTTTGAAAATTCAGTTTATTCGGTTACTGAAAATTCAGTTAATTCAGTTAGGCACACAAATTTCAGAACTTTTGTGTACCCTAGTACTTGGTGTTTGTAGAAAACCAGGAGTGTCAATGTGACTAGAATTGATTTATTCTGTCATCAGGCTAGTGCAGGGTGTTGCTTTATTCTGTCATCATTTGTAACTATGTCACAAATAAATTGTTCCTTCTTCTGTATTTGACCACTGTTTATTGTGGTTTTGATTTTTTTTACAGTGTTCTCAAGTATAACAACATAGTGGGATCATTTGTCAACATAGTGGGATCATTTTGCAGATTCCAGCAAACAACATAGTGGGATCATTTGTCAAGGCCAGCATCGGAGTGCTAATTTACAGGTATAAATAGATAAAAGATTCAGAGAGTAGCTCTTTTCTTACCAGCATCATGAAGGTTGGGAATATCTTTGTAGAAAACAAAAAGATTAGGAAACTGAATCTAAGGACCAGGGATACTTACTGGATGGTTTATTTATAGTTCTTAAAATATGAAAATGTTAGATGGATACTGATGTTGACTCTATAATCATACTGATACTGATGTTAAAGGTATTTCTAGCAAAACCTGAAATGCTAGATGGATTGATTTTTCTGAGCTGTTTGTGATCCCTGCATCTTTTAGCTCTCATTTTCAGTGGAGTTGTTGAATTATATGCTCTTATTGGACATGTTTTACGTGTTGATCCATCAATTGCTAGTTTGCTGGGTTTTGTCTCCGACCATCGTGTCGTGATGATTTTGCAGGTACCCCGAGAGGCCCTTGAGTTTGCCGGAATGTCGATTAACTTCCGTTCCGGCAAATTCGGGTACTCCATATGTCCTATTTTCTGCAAGGGTCATGCTGAAATTTTCCGTGAATTTTAGCATGACTTTGCTAAAAATAGGACATATGGGGCACTTCCGACTAATGCATGGGCCGGGGTT
The DNA here is from genome assembly GCF_018294505.1 of Triticum aestivum. Classification (NCBI taxonomy): domain Eukaryota; kingdom Viridiplantae; phylum Streptophyta; class Magnoliopsida; order Poales; family Poaceae; genus Triticum; species Triticum aestivum. The sequence continues at coordinate 8,646,777 of NC_057805.1, forward strand.
TCTTAGTACTTAATTAAGTAGGATCAACTGCCTCTTGTGTTATTCATATAGAAGTGTGATATCTACTCATAGTTATTACTAATGTCAGTTGCTCGTCATCGATAAACCCTAATCTGGTAGGATGACCTACTAAAAAAGCCCATACCACATATTCTATTTGGATGGGCGTGTTTTCACCACACTGTGGATTATCTTATTGGACCCAACAGAGATGATGTAGTTTTGAATTATGAACATAGGAAATGTCGTCATCGGACGACGAAAGTCTCCCGGGGGAGTGCGACTAGTGCCACGACGGTCGAGGTCTGTGCGACAGGCCTCACCTGGACGATGATCAGCGCTTCAGCATTAAGCTCGAGGAGACCTTCGAAGTTGAAATGGTACGCAACGACGACAAGTGTTTTTTTCATAATTAAGCATGACTTCAACTATTTCAACGTGTAATTTCATCTTTTACAATTCGAGTATAGTTTATCCCATGCCATGCAAGACGCTATGTCTTGGAGAGGATGGATTTTGAAGATCATGAAAATTTTGAAACGAAGAAAATTCACCTAAGGACACATCATGATGTGGATTTTGAAGTAAATATGTATAATGCTGAGAGCGTAACCCATTTTGGTTGCAAAAATTGGGAAGCATTTTGCAAGATGTATGGTTTTGATGAGGGTATGCTTGTCACCATGGATCTTGGTGATCCTGGCATCGACCAAGACAATATGGACATTTGGGTCCTTGTTGATACGCCTCCAGTTCTACCGCTATGTGAGTTTCTCAAACATAGTTAATTATTAACTAATCTATATTGTTTATTTCAAAATATTTGACAACTTATTTCCATTGACAGCTTATTTTGATTGTTCAAAAAATGTGCGGAACATGGTAGACAAAACCCACTACACCGATTGCTCCGAGTTAACTTATCAGGAGAAAAATCATCTGGTTGGATTTTGTACTGATCTTGAGAATTACAATATCTACAATCAAACTCCTCAACATTATGGTCAATACGTGCCACTAGTGCACGTGTTGAACTACGGTAACTACCATGGAGATACCCTGGTAAGATTTTTTACTATCACGACATCCGTGCATCTTTTGCATACTTCTAAAACTAGTACATCATTGCTAACTATTAAGTTATTACTATGTTTTTCAACAGAGAATCCCTGAGGATTGTGTGCCTCATTTGATGTATCAGAATGGCAGCCTTCGTGTTTTCAACTTATATCCAGGTCATCCTACGAATCTCAACTGTCCATACCGGATTTCTAGAAGAAGTGGAGACATGCTAATCAGAGAATGGAAAAAATGTATGGACAGTCGTAAGGAGGTTCTTGGAAGCAAAAGGAAGCGCCGCGCAAGAATTGGAGACAGGATGATCTCCATTCTCCATAATGGAGAGTCAGGGTCTATATTGTTTTATGCTATTTTACCTTAAATAGGGTATTTAGGTCCTGCCTAATATTGATGATCATGTGCTAAGAACAATTAAGTAGGGTTGGTTGGATGACTATCAGGATGATGATCGTATGACTTGTTATTAATAACGAGTAGAAGTTGTATGATGATGATTAGTAGGACTTGTTAGGATTAGTATTACTTTCGACAAACTCGCTACTCGCGGTCTCGAGACTTGTAATGTTCTATCTTTGTTCGGTCTTTTGAATTCGGAGACTAATATGATGAATTGTATTCCGAGACTAATCTTCTATTGTATTCGATGAATTTGTTGTTGCTGTGTGGTGCTGCTTATATTCTGTCCAATAATATATTTTATAATCTGTGCAAAAATCAGAAAAGAAAAAAAATAATCCCTAATATACATACTAATGGCGCATCACACCGCAGTGCGCCATTAGTATGCCAAAGGATACTAATGGCGCATCTCCACGCGGTGCGCCATTAGTATGGCTAGGCACATGGGTAAATATGGCCCCTTGGGAGGCATACTAATGGCACACCGTGGCCTATACTAATGGCGCACTGCCTGGTGCGCCATTAGTATACCAGATACTAATGGCGCACCAGTGGTGCGCCATTAGTACAAAATACTAGTGGCGTGGTGCTAGTGGCGCACCAGTAGTGCGCCATTAGTGGGCAAAACTGGTGCGCCACTAGTAAGCCTTTTTCTAGTAGTGCGAAGTGCATCCAGTTTTTGCCTTAACCCTCTCAACTGTTTAGCACATGCTATGTGGGTGAAATGATGATGCCATGCCAACTTTCAACCTTTTCAGAGTTCATTTGAAATGCTTTTCAATTTTCGGGTCATATAGCTCAAAAAATCAGTAAATGCATGAAAAATAACAAATGAAGTCAGAAAGGGTTGAAAATTGATGATGTGGCTTTGAATGGTGCATTTTGAACACACAAAAAGTCTGGAGTTCAAATAAGTTCAAAAAATGAAACCCCTTTGTAACAGATGAGTTTTCGTCCGAAACCCTGATACCTCGAAACAGATAGTCCGTTTTGTACACAAGTGCATCCAGTTTTTGCCGTAACCCTCTCAACTTTTTAGCACATGCTCTGTGGTTGAAATGATGATGCCATGCCAACTTTTAACCTTTTCAGAGTTCATTTGAAATGCTTTTCAATTTCAGGGTCATTTAGCTCAAAGAATGAACTAATGTAAAAAAAGAATGAACTGGAAAACTTTTATGAAACTCTAATAGCAAAAATAGAAACTAAAAGAATGAACTAGAAAACTTTAATGAAACTCTAATAGAAAAAAGAATGAACTAGAAAACTTTAATGAAACTCTAATAGCTAAAGGAATCAACCAAAAAGCTTTTATAAACCTCTAATATTATTGAAACTAAAATTATATAAAGTTTATGCAACTAAAATTATCAAAGTATTTTCTGTTCAAAACATTAAAAGCAAAAAGAATTTTCATAAAATAAATAAAAAAGAAAATAAATAAGTAGAAACAAAATAAAATAAATAAGTAGAAACAAAATAAACTTTAATAAATAAGTAGAAACAAAATAGACTTTAATAAAGTAAAATAAATAAAAATAGCAACAATAAGTAGAAACAAAATAAATTAAATAAAGCAAAAAAAGTGCCACTTATTGGGCCACCACGGCCTGAATACGACTAGAAACCCAACCATGGGCCAAGATTCAGGCCCGCAGCAGGCCCAGTAGGCCCACATGCACATAGTCACAGATTAGTCCCGAAAGCCTGCAGTTGAGAGGAGCTCGAGAGGGTGGGCGCAACACCGCTTATAAACCACTCTCGAGCTCTCTCAACTAACGAGGTGGGATTAAACTTTTGGTCGCGACGCGGGCAGCACAAGGCCTTTGGTCCCGGTAGGTGGCACCAACCGAGACTAAAGGGGTGCATTGGTCCCGGTTGGTGGCACCAACCAGGACCAATGCCCCACTTTTAGTCCCGGTTGGTGCCACCAACCGGGACCAAAGGCCTCTTCTTCCTGCCCTTTGGGTTGCTGAAAAGAGACCTTTGGTCCCGGTTGGTGGCACCAACCGGGACTAAAGGGGGGCATTGGTCCCAGTTGGTTTCATGAACCGGGACCAATGCTCTGTCTATATAATCAACACTTGTGAAAATTTTCAGTTTTCATCGCAGTTCCCCTCCTCGACACTGCCCGCTCCTCATCGTTGTCGCCGCCCCCGGCCCTGTCGCCGCCCGCTCCTCGCCGTCGTCGCCGTCGCCATCACCAACGCCTCTGCGACCTCGCCGTTGCCGAAAGCCTCCCTGACCTCGTCGTCGCCTCCCCGCGCCGGCCCCTGCCCTACCCCGGGCACGCCGCTCCCTGCCCCGACGCCGTTGCCGCGCGCGGCCCTGCCCCGACGCCGTCGCCGCGCCGCCCCGCGCCGTCACCTCCCCGGTCCGCGCCGCCCTGCCCCGACGCCGTCGCCGACGCCGCCCCCAGTGAGCCCCCGCGCCCCTCCCCTGCCCCCCCTATGCCGCTGGCAATAATAAATGTTATTGATTATCTCCATGTTCATAATTATGTTTATGTTCCATGCTATAACTGTTGTGGTTCCCGAGCCCGTATATCCATAAAGGCTCTGGGGAGAACCCATATGCACGTGTGGAATAATAAACGGTAAAATGTATTCCTAGTCGTGCCTCTAAGACTAGCTCAAGTGTTGCATGATGATTATGTTTTCCCAATCATGGGCATGTCTATGCCAAGCAACTTTGAGGGCACAATGTCAGGAAGGACATTTGTGTTGAATCGACCCGAATTGATGTTATGCTATGAGATACATTCGTCACAAGTTAATGGTTTATAACACAGAGATAGTTAATGTTTGCATAATTCCTTAGACCATGAGAGTATCGAGTTTCTTCATGCTTGCTTCATGAACTTTGGGGTTTGTTAAATGTCATCCGTAACTGGATGGCTATTACGGCGGCTTACGGGTTCATGGGAAAGTATGTTAAGTAACTTGATAGCTCGAGATTGGGATTTGCTCCTCCGACGATGGAGAGATATACTCGGGCACACTCGGTGTTACGGTGTCCATCATCGTCTGGCCAGACACTTTGTGATTTGATCACGGGGATGCCGGAACACGAAACGAGAAAAGAGAACAAAACCGGCAACGAGGTAACTTGCATAGTGGACAAAGTGTTGGCCCACGGGGATGCAATAAATCTCACCTCAGGTGTTTGTGACACAGGAATAGCTCACCTCAACTGGAGGTTCACTCGAATATTCATTCGTGTGGGTATAGGGGTCAATATGGGTGTCCACGGCTCCGATGTTGATCATTGATCGGAAGGGGTTCCAGGTCATGTCTATACTTCACCGAACCTATAGGGTCACACGCTTAAGGGTCATCTATCTGCTGAATACTAGACAGGGAGTCTGAGAGAAAATCACCGAAAAAGTTTCAGACAGCGGAATCGTACCGCAGAGAGAGGTCACCGGATGAGTTTCGGTGAAACCGAAAAAGTTGTTTCGGGGTATGCCATTAAGTCAAAATGGTTTCGGCACATGCCTGATAATTCTTGGAGGGTGCCAGAATCATTCTGGAAACTTTTTGGAATTTTCAGAAATAAAAACCGAAAATGTTTCGGAGCTGCCGGTACCGCTTTGGCTGCTTTTCGCAGATGAAATTCACTAATCTGAAATTGTTTCAGAACGAATCCAAAATCATTTTAGTGGGTACTGGAATTATTCTAAGACCCACAGAAATATTTTCGGATTTAGTGGAAGCGAAAAATTGTCTTCATGAATAGTGAAAACACATTCTTGTTTGCTTTTCGCAGATGAAAATCACTAAACTGAAATTGTTTCGGAACGCGTTGAAAATTATTTTAGTGGGTACTGGAAATGTTCTGAGCCCACGTAAATATTTTCAATTCGAACGGACGCTGAAAAATGTCGTCATGAATAGTGAAAGTGCTTTTTGCTTGGCTTCTTGGAGAAGCCACCTTGAGGGCCTTTTTGGTATTTCCCCCCTTGGCTTCTTGGAGAAGCCACCCTTGGGCTTGGCCTATAAATAGGGGTGGAGGGGGCTGCCTAAAGGATCATCCCTTCTCACATACATGCCATTGCAATGATCTGGCTTCTTCTCTCCCTCCCAGCAAAATAGTTTCGTAGAGCCGAAAGGCTGTCTGGGTTCCGGCAGGAACTAGTTCTGGACGGCGAAGCCCTGCCGGATAGCTGACACCGTATGTGTGCAACTCTGTAGAGAGGTCGAAGTTTCGATCTTAGTGCCCTGAGGGGCTGTTCGAGAGTGCCTCCCGAAGGGCTATCCAAGTGACGGTCCGAGTTCTGTGGGTCCTCCCGGAGGGCTGCCCGAGTGACCGTTCGAGTTTCGAAGGTCCTCCCGAAGGGCTGTCCGTGACACCGTCCGGGGGACTGTTCGACCGCCTCCCGGAGGGCTGTCCGTATGGCGGATGAGGGTATACATCCTCGCGGTTGGGAGGTTGTAAATCCTAGCTGCGGGGATCTGCACCGCCGTTCGTCATCGACTCTACTTCCCGCTGCGCTACGAGTCGGTAACGAAAAAGATCAAACCTTGTATGCAGTCTCCATAGTGGTCCTGGGCTGGTGCGTAGGTCAGAAATTTTTTGTTTTCTGCTACATTACCCTACAGCCGCCGCCGTGGACGTGGCCGCCGTGATATATATATATATATGATGTTTTTTTGCATATATATATATATGATGATTTTTTCTGCATATATGTTGATGTATGTTGATGTAATGTTGATATGTATGGATATATAAGTATGCATATATGATGATTTTTTGTTCAGCGTCATATATGATGTTTTTTCTTCATATATATATGATGATATGTTTTTTTTTGTTCATAGATGTGATTTTTTTGTTCATATATCATATGATGTTTTTATTGTTCATAGATGAAGTCGTTGTCGTTAGTTGTACTGTTTAGGGTTAGGGTCGTCGAGGAAGGAAAATAAGGAAAGAAGAAAAGAGGAAGAAGGAAGAAGGAAGAAGAAGAAAAATAAGAAGAAAAAAAGAGGAGAAGGAGAAAGAATAGAGGAGAAGAAGAAAAAATAGAATATTTTCTATTTTTTCTTCTTCTCCTCTATTCCTTCTCCTTCTCCTCTTTTTTTCTTCAATCTTCTCCTCTATTCCTTTCTTCTTCTCCTCTTTTTCTTCTTCTTCTTCCTCTTCTTATTTTTTATCGGGTATGTCGTTGTCGATATACCACCTCCCCGATAACTTTGACATGAGGGGGGGTCGATATACGCCCTCCCCGATAACTTCGACATGAGGAGGGGGGAGGGGGTCGCCGAGGGTTCAAGGGGCGAGTGCCGGGAACTAGCTAGGATAGAGGGTCGAGGGTCACCGAGGGGTCGAGGGTCGCCGAGGGTTCGAGGGTCGAGGAATGAGGGTTCGAGGGTCGAGGATTGTCGTGGGGTCGAGGGTTCGAGGGTTCTAGGGTCGAGGGTTCTAGGGTCGAGGGTTTGAGGGTCGAGGGTTTGAGGGTCGTCGAGGGGCCGAGGGTTCGAGGGTCGAGGGTCGTCGAGGGGTCGAGGATCGCCGAGGAGTCGAGAGGTTTCCTAGTGTCAACGTATTGAAGAAATCCATGGCTTCATCATTAGCCGGAAGTAACTAGGGCATGATGGTACGAAGTTCTCCAAAGTTGTTCTGGAACGGAGCCCCGGATAGGATAATCCGCCTTTTGGTATGAATTTCAGCAAAGGCCTTCCAAATAGCGATATTCGGAAGGCTCTTGCTGAACTTTGTACCAAAAAGCAAATTATCCTATCTGGGACTCCGTTCCCAAACAACTTTGGAGAGCCTCGTAGCATCATGCGCCTGTTACTTTAGCCTAATGATGAAGACATGGTTTTGTTGAATCCTTTGACACTAGACCAACGTGACCTGAGGGGGTCGAGGGTCGGGAACTAGGGTAGAGGGTCGTGGATCGCCGAGCGGTGGAGGGTCATGAACTAGGGTAGAGGGTCGAGGGTCGCCGAGGGGTCGAGGGTCGAGGGTCGAGAGTTGAGGGTCGTCGTGGGGTCGAGAGGTTGCCTTGTGTCAAAGTATTGAAGAAATCCATGGCTTCATCATTAGGTGGAAGTAACCGGGGCATGGTGGTACGAAGTTCTCCAAAGTTATTTTGGAAAGGAGTCCCGGGTAGGATAATCCGCCTTTTGGTACAAATTTCATCAAAGGCCTTCCAAATAGCGATATTCGGAAGGCTCTTGTTGTACTTTGTACCAAAAAGCGAATTATCCTATCTGGGATTCCGTTCCAAAATAACTTTGGAGAGCTTCGTACCATCATGCGCCTGTTACTTTTGCCTAATGATGAAGACATGGTTTTGTTGAATCCTTTGACACTAGACAAACGTGACATGAGGGGGTCGAGGGTCGGGAACTAGGGTAGAGAGTCATGGATCGCCGAGCGGTCGAGGGTCGTGAACTAGGGTAGAGGGTCGAGGGTCGCCGCGGGGTCGAGGGTCATCGTGGGTTGAGGATCGCCGAGGGGTCGAGAGGTTGCCTTGTGTCAAAGTATTGAAGAAATCCATGGCTTCATCATTAGCCGGAAGTAACCGGGGCATGATGGTACGAAGTTCTCCAAAATTATTCTGGAACGGAGTCCCAGATAGGATAATCCGCCTTTTGGTACGAATTTCAGCAAAGGCCTTCCAAATAGCGATATTCGGAAGGCTCTTCCTGAACTTTGTACCAAAAAGCGAATTATCCTATCTGGGACTCCGTTCCAAAACAACTTTGGGGAGCCTCGTAGCATCATGCGCCTGTTACTTTCGCCTAATGATGAAGACATGGTTTTGTTGAATCCTTTGACACTAGACAAACATCGGACAATCATGAGAGAGGCGGTCCAGCCCAAACCCTAGAAGCGCTGCCGAGGCCACCCAAATTTACCAAGTTAAAAGAGCGGTGTCGTCGAGGCCACCCCGAACCCTTGAAGCGTTGCCGAGGCCACCCCCAAACCCTAGAGAAGCGTCGAGGCCACTAATATGATTCCTTGTTGTGATTAGCTAGCTAGGTCTACGTTTGCCACTAACATATCCATCTGTCATGTCTGTATAATAATTGCTATGTCGTAATATTTGCAGAAACTATGAGCACGGATTAGACGAGGAAGCAGAACGGGTGTTGGGGGACATAATCGCAGCCGGAGCTGATGTCTTGTCGTATTTCAACGACAGTGATGGTCTAGAAGGACAGGGTGAAGAAGAAGGCTACGGTGATCGAACAATGGAGGAGGAGGGACATGATTATGATGGCTCCGGTGACCGAATGCCGGTGGAAGAAGGACACCATGACGACGGCTCCGGTGACCGAACGGAGTCCGGCCAGGTATATATATTAATTAAGCATGTGCTGACTATAGCTAATTGATGCATTAATTGTTTTGGTATGTACACATATTAACTCTCTTCTTTCTTCTTTTCTAGCCCTTCGGATCGAGCCAAACTTCGGTAACGAGACGAGGCCCGAAGAAAAGGTTGCGCCAGGATGAAAGGTTCACGATCACAACAATCACACGCGATGGCCAACAGATTGAACCCATCCGGACCAAAGAAGCATTTTCTGCTCAGTGCGGGGTTCTTGTTAGGGACATCATCCCGATCAGCATCCACCAATGGTATAAGCCTAAGAACGAAGACCCTCAGGTGTCTTATGTCAATGATAGGCAGAAAGATGATCTTTGGACCGAGCGGAAGGAAAATTTCACCCTACTGCCAGAGGAGGATCTGGAGAAACCAGTTATAGAGCCATTGGTCAAGGCTCATGCTCTTAAGAAGATGGCGGATCTATGCAGGAGATGGAAGAATGAGCTGAAAACAAAGTTTGTCGACAAAGGCAAGACTCCAGAATTCACCGGCCGGTTTGAGAAGATCAGAGATCACCGGGACGCATTTGTGGCCCACAAGACATCGGACAAGAGTAACAAGATGTCAGTGACAAACAAGAAAAATGCTGCGAAGAAGGAGCATCACCATCGCACGGGGTCAGGTGGCTACCTCAAAGCCCGGCCGTTGTGGGAGAAGGGTGAGAATATGACCTGCTTGATAAAGGGGTCAAACCAGAGACGTTGAACTGGCCAGACCGTTCAAGGACTTGGTTCTTCGGGGTTGGGGAACCATGGACCCTGAAACAGGTAAGTGCATTTGGACAAATGAGCAACTACGAATACCCATCACGAAGCTTCAGGAGTATATCGTCGCAGCGCAGCAAGGGACGTTTGTTCCCGACAGAGAGAACGACGAGCTCACAATGGCCCTCGGGAATGTTGAGCACCCTGGATGGACACGAGGCACACCAGGCTCCGTTTCATGGAAGGCTGGGTTTCCCGACGCAGGCGGTTACAAAGGCTGGGAGAGGAAGAGGAAAGTGGAGCAGACCCAACTGCAGGCGCTGCACGCAAGGATACAAGCGCTGGAGGAATGAGACGTAGTTCACAGTAAGCGACCTACCGAAGCTACCCCGCCATCTCAGCGGAGAAGCAGCGTGGCTTCCACCGAGCTGCTTCAGGGGCCTGTCCTCATGGCTCCTGCTAGCTACCCCGTGGATGCAATCACAGAGTCTCAACATTGCCACCTTATGATGCAATGGCAGCAATTCAAAGTCAAGACGGCTGTCGGCTCTGTTGCACCTCCTGAACCCGGCGCAACTTTTCACTGCCGTCCGATTCCAGAAGGATATGCTAGGGTGATTTTGGATGAAATAAAGGAGGGATTTGAGGAGCTCGAGCTTGACCACCCTACTGGTGAAGGGGAGACTCGGCTGGGTTCTGCTCTGAAGACTCCATGCCTATGGCGGAAGGAGCTCATCAACCTTCCTAAGTGGACGCCACCGCCTCCTCCTCCTCGTCCTCCGGCGAGTCAGGGCACTCCGCCTCCTCCTCCGGTGAGTGATCAGGGCACTCCGCCTCCTTCTCCGGCTGCTGAGGCGCGTGGTGGCACTCCGCCTCCTTCTCCGCCTGCGCTGGCGCGTCCGAGCAGCCCGCCTCCTCCTCCGACTCGCCGGCAAGGGCGGAAGACAGCCGCCTCCGCTCCGGCTGCTCAGGCGCGTCGTAGCACTCCGCCTCCTTCTCCGCCTCGTAAGCAATGAAAGAAGACAGCCGCAGCCGCTCCGGCTGCTCCGGCGTCTAGCAGTACAGCCAAAGGCGTGAGGCAATACAGATTCGGTCCACCTCTCAAGCCTCTAGAGAAGTTACCATACGAGAGGACCGACGAGGAAAATGCGAAGATCTGTAAAGCCGAAGTGAGTGACTTTTTTGCAAAGAAACCTCCACCTCCGGAGGAGAAGATAGATCCGGTGAAAGCGAAGCGCACTTTGGATGCCCTGAAGCGACCACCACCGTCTCCGCCGCAAACCAACTATGACCGCATTATTGAAAGGACATATAAGGAAGCGTCCCGGTCGGGAAGTACCTGTACTGATTGAAGGTTAGCAGAACGAAGAAGTGGGAAAACAATTCCCCAGCTCGGCGAACAAGCGAACCAATCGTGCCCCCCGCTCAAGGTGCCTAGCGATATCGTCGCTAATCATCCGAATATCTTGCCGGTACCAATCCTGCAGATTACATGCACGACGACGACGCACATTTTGATATAATGGAGGTGGACGAATTCAGATACCAGTACGGGAAGCCTCTCGTCAAACCTGGTCATCCTCCTCTAACAACGATGATGCGAAGATTCCATGATTGGTACATGAAAACCTGCAGAGAGTCTGGAGGGAAGGATACTTTGACACTGAGAGTTAAAGAGGAGCATGACCTCGTTGGAATTGATCTGTTGTCTGTTCCATTTGAGGAGTTCTTCCAGTTTTTCAATCAAAAGGCCCTCAATAAATTAACGGTCACTTGCTACTGTCTGTAAGTACTACTTCTGTCATTAAGTCTCTATATATAGCTCAGCTCTTTCATTGCATGTATATATAATTATCCTCACTGTATTATGCAGATTAAAGATCGCCAAATGCAAGAAAAGACAAATCGGTGATATTGGGTTCATTAATACAAATCTCATAGATGAATTTACGGTTAAATTTCATGGCAAAGAAACCGAGGCCAACTTGCTACGATCGTTGGTAATAAATCAAAACAAAGATATAATACTCTTTCCTTACAACTTCAAGTGAGTGTTACTGTCTTGTGCATATTTGGTTTCCCTTATTAGTCGAGGTTATAGTAATGTAATTGATGAGTTATGCATGCGTGCGTAGCTTCCGCTATATTCTCCTAGAGATTAAGCTTGAGCAGGGACTAGTGACCATCTTAGACTCGAGACGAAAAGATACCCAGGAGTATGCGGACATGACTGAAATGCTCGAGAAGTAAGTTAAATCGATCATTATCGCACCATATCAGCAACTTTGTTCATTTCCTGATATCAAGTAATTGTTTTCTTTCTCTAGCAGGGTTTGGAAAAATTCACCACACAAGCTCCGGGACTGCCGGGGAAGCTGCGATTTACACACCCGAAATTAAGTACTACTAGCTAGTTCCGCGCATCTCCTAGTGATTCAAGCGCTAGTTTCATCAATACCATTTAGCATGCTTCCTTATCAGTTTGATTGACCTCTATTTCTTGTAAAGTGGTTGTGGCAGGAACCCGGGAATAATTACTGTGGATACTACCTTTGCGAGTCCATCCACCACATGACCTATGAGCGGGGCTACTCTAAAAATAATATGAAGTGTGTAAGCAATAATATTCACAATTTTATTTTATTACCATCATTTGTGTTGAGTTTCATTCATTCATATATATGTATTGACCCCCTTCTTCAAATTAGATGTTTCAGATGTGGGATGAACTCCTAGCATAAGATCGCATGCGAGCAATTCAAGAGGAATTGACGGGATTCTTTCTTGACCACGTGATCAATAAAGACGGAGAATACCATGTGGAAGTTGAGTTCAGATGTTAGGGGATTATATTGTAAGAGATCTTATATTGTATATATGTAGCCAGTAGCGTCGGATAGATATACAAAAACTTGTTGTTCGACCAATCTCTCGGAGAAGGAGAGGTCGATCACTTCTCTCTGTATATAATCATGACGATCTTCTGTACTTAATGGTTTCCTTCATTTTCTTACTAGCTAGCGCGTCGAGTCCTCTCTATACGTATAGCACGTAGCGTCGACGAAGCACGGAGATAAGAGAGGACACTTCTCTCTATTAATTAGCTAGCTAACACAACATATGAAACCCCTACATTAACCCTACAAAACCCCCAAAACCCCCAAACCCTCACCCCCTTTCAAAAAAACCCCAGCCCCTGTACTGCTGACACGTGGATGCCTTTTAGTCCCGGTTGGTGCTACCAACCGGGACCAAAGGCCCCCCTGCCTGGGCAAGCTGCAGCGGCCACGTGGAGCCCCATCTGTCCCGATTGGTATAAGGACCGGGACTAAAGGTTTTGGGCTTTAGTACCGACCCTTTAGTCCCGGTTCCCTAACCGGGACAAATGGGCCTTATAAACCGGGACAATTGGGTCTTTTTCTACTAGTGGGTGGTCCATGTGGCCATTGCGGCGAGCCTAGGCAGGAGGGCCTTTAGTCCCGGGTGGTAACACTAACTGGGACAGAAAGGTATCCACGCGTCAGCAGCTCAGGAGCTGGGGTTTTTTTGAAAGGGGGGGTTAGGGGGTTTTGGAGGTTTAATTTAGGGGTTTCATATATTATGTTAGCTAGCTAATTAATAGAGAGAAGTGACCTCTCTTATCTCTGTGCTTGGTCGATGCTAGCTACTATACGTATAGAGAGAACTCGACACGCTACCTAGTAAGCAAATGAAGGAACCACTATGTACACAAGATCGTCATGAACATATACAGAGAGGCCGGAGTGCACCTCTGTTTCTCCAAGAGATTTGTCGAACAACAAGTTTCCGTATATCTATCCGACGCTACTAGCTACATATACACAATATAAGATCTCTTACAATCCCTGACATCTCATCTCTATATCAATTTCCACATGGTATTCTCCGGCTGTATTGATGACGTGGTCAAGAAAGAATCCCGCCAATTCCTGTTGAATTGCTCGTATGCGATCTTGTGGTAGGAGTTCATCCCGCATCTTCCAGATCTAATTGAAAGAAGGGGGTCAATACATATATATGAATGAAACTCACCACGAATGATGATAATAAAATAAAATTGTGAATATTATTGCTTACGCACTTGATATTGTTTTTCAGTGTAGCCCCGCTCACAGGTCGAGTGGTGGATGAACTCGCAAACATAGTATCCACAAAAATCATTACCGCCTTCCTGCCACAAGCACTTTACGAGAAATAAAGTTCAATCAAACTGATAATCAAGCATGATAGATGGTATTGATGAAACTATCTAGAATCAATGGGAGATGCGCGGAACTAGCAAGTAGTACTTACTTTTGGGTGTGTAAATCACAGCTCCCCGGCAGTCCCGGAGCTATTGCGGTGAACTCTTTCCAAACCCTGCCACACAAAGAAAATAATTACTTGATATCAGGAAATGAACAAAGTTGCCGATATGGTGCGATAATGATCGATTGAACTTACTTCTGGAGCATTTCAGTCATGTCCGCATGCTCCTGGGGATCTTTTCGTCTCGAGTTTAAGACGGTTACTGTTCCCTGCTCAAGCTTAATCTCTAGCGGAATAAAGTGAAAGCTATGCACGCATGCATAACTCATCAATTACATTATTATAACCTCGAGTAATAAGGGAAACCGAATATGCACAAGACAGTAACACTCACTTGAAGTTCTAAGGAAAGAGTATTTTATCTTTGTTTTGATTTTTGAGCAACGATTGTAGCAAGTTGTCCTCGGTTTCTATGACATTCTTTTTAACTGTCCATTCATGTATGACATTTGGGTTAATGAACCCAATGTCCCAGATTTGTGCTTTTCTGCATTCGACGATCTTCAATCTGCATAATATAGTGAGGATAATTATATATACATGCAATGAAAGAGCTGAGCTATATAAAGAGACTTAATTACAGAAGTAGTACTTACGGATAGTAGCAAGTCAAGATTGTTTTGTCGAGGGCCATTTGATTGTATAACTGGAATAAGTCGTCAAATGTAACAGACAACTGATCCATTCCAACGAGGTCGTTCTCATCTTTAATTCTTAGCGTCAAAGTATCCTTCCTAGACTCGCCGCAGGTTTCCATGGACCATTCATGGAATCTTCACATCATTGTTGTTAGGAGGATGATCAGGTTTGACGAGAGGCTTCCCATACTAGTATCTGAATTCGTCCACCTCCATTGTTTCAAACACCACATCATCGCTCAGGTAATCAGCAGGATTGGTACCGGGCACCATCCCCGGCAGATTAGTGACGATATCGCTAGACACCTTGAGCCTGGGGCATGATTGGTTCGCCTGTTCGCCGAGCTAGGGAATTTTTTCCCACTTATTCGTTCTACTAACCTTTTATCACTGGAAGTAGTTCCTAACCGCCGCGCATCTTGATATGTACTTTGAAGAGTGCGGAAATAGTTGGAATCCGGTGGAGGCGGTGGTGGTCGCTTCAGGGCATTGATAGTGCGCTGCGGTGGCGGAGACGGATCTATCATCTCCTTTGGAGGTGGAGGTTTCTTTGCAAAATATTCCCTCACTTGGGCCCGAGAGCTGTCCTCGTTTTCCTTATCGGTCCTCTCATATGGTAACTTTTCCACAGACTTGAGAGATGGACCGTATCCGAATTGCCTCCCGCCTCTGGCTGTACTGCTAGCCGCCGGAGCGGCGGCGTCTCTCTTCCGCTGTTGCTTACGAGGCGGAGAAGGAGCGGAGTGCTCCGACGCGCCGGAGGAGCCAGAGCGGCGGCGTCTATCTTCCACCGTTGCTGACGAGGCGGAGGAGGAGGCGGACTGCTCGGACGCGCCGGAGGAGGCGAAGGAGGAGGCGGAGTGACGGCCTCACGCGCCGGAGCAGCCGGAGAAGGAGGCGGAGTGCCTTGATCACTCGCCGGAGGAGAAGGAGGAGGAGGCGGCGGAGTGCCCTGACTCACCGGAGGAGGAGGAGGAGGAGGCGGAGGCGTCCAGTTCGGAAGCTTGATGTACTCCTTCTGCCATAGACATGGAGTCTTCAGAGCAAGACCCAGATGAGTCTCCCCTTCACCTGTAGGGTGGTCAAGCTCGAGCTCCTCAAATCCCTCCGTTACTTCATCCACCATCACAACAGCATAGCCATGTGGAATTGAATGGCAGTGAATAGTTCTGTTGGGTTGAGGAGGTGCAACAGAGCCGACAATCGCCTTGACTTTGAGGTTCTGCCATTGCGTCATAAGCTGGCAATGTTGAGCCTCCGTGATAGCATCCACGGGGTAGCTAGGACCGTGAAGTCAGGCTGCTGAACGAGCTCGGTGGAAGCCTGATGACCCACAAGTATAGGGTATCTTTCGTAGTCCTTTCGATAAGTAAGAGTGTCGAACCCAGCGAGGAGCAGAAGGAAATGATAAGCGGTTTTTAGCAAGGTATTCTCTGCAAGCTCTCAAATTATAGGTAACAGATAGTTTTCTGATAGGATAATTTGTAACGAGCAACAAGTAACAAAAGTAAATAAAGTGCAGCGAGGTGGCCCAATCCTTTTTGTAGCAAAGGACAAGCCTGGACAAACTCTTATATAGAGAAAAGCGCTCCCGAGGACACATGGGAATTATCGTCAAGCTACTTTTCATCACGTTCATATGATTCGCGTTCGGTACTTTGATAATTCGATATGTGGGTGGACCGGTGCTTGGGTGCTGTCCTTACTTGGAAAAGCATCCCACTTATGATTAACCCCTATTGCAAGCATCCACAACTACAAAAGAAGTATTAAGGTAAACCTAACTATAGCATGAAACATATGGATCCAAATCAGCCCCTTACGAAGCAACGCATAAACTAGGGTTTAAGCTTCTGTCACTCTAGCAACCCATCATCTACTTATTACTTGCCAATGCCTTCCTCTAGGCCCAAATAATGGGAAGTGTCATGTAGTCGACGTTCACATAACACCACTAGAGGAGAGACAACATACATCTCATCAAAATATCGAACGAATACCAAATTCACATGACTACTAATAGCAAGACTTCTCCCATGTCCTCAGGAACAAACGTAACTACTCACAAAGCATATTCATGTTCATAATCAGAGGGGTATTAATATGCATAATGGATCTGAACATATGATCTTCCACCAAATAAATCAACTAGCATCAACTACAAGGAGTAATCAACACTACTAGCAACCTACAGGTACCAATCCCAGACTTAGAGACAAGCATTGGATACAAGAGATGAACTAGGGTTTGAGAGGAGATGGTGCTGGTGAAGATGTTGATGGAGATTGCCCTCTCCCGATGAGAGGAGCGTTGGTGATGACGATGGCGATGATTTCCCCCTCCAGGAGGGAAGTGTCCCCGGCAGAACAGCTCTGCCGGAGCCCTAGATTGGTTCCGCCAAGGTTCCGCCTCGTGGCGGCGGAGTCTCGTCCCGAAAGCTTGCTTATGATTTTTCTTCGAACGAAAGACTTCACATAGCAGAAGATGGGCACCGGAGGGCCAACAGGGGGCCCACGAGGCAGGGGGCGCGCCCAGGGGAGTAGGGCGCGTCCCCCACCCTCGTGGCCAGGGTGTGGGCCCCCTCTGGTATTTCTTCCGCTCAGTATTTTTTATTATTTCCAAAAGTAACTTTCGTGGAGTTTCAGGACTTTTGGAGTTGTGCAGAATAGGTCTCTATTATTTGCTCCTTTTCCAGCCCAGAATTCCAGCTGCCGGCATTCTCCCTCCTTATGTAAACCTTGTAAAATAAGAGAGAATAAGCATAAGTATTGTGACATAATGTGTAATAACAGCCCATAATGCAATAAATATCGATATAAAAGCATGATGCAAAATGGACGTATCAACTCCCCCAAGCTTAGACCTCGCTTGTCCTCAAGCGGAAGCCGATAACGATAAATATGTCCACATGTTTAGAGGTAGAGGTGTCGATAAAATAAAATACGGACATGAGGGCATCACGATTATTCTCATAACAGCAACATATATGGATAATGTCATATGATTTCTTATGCTCAAGTAATAATCTATTGACAATGCAAAGTATGAATCAGAAACTTTATTGAGAACTAACAAACTATAATTTCAGTCATTGAGGCAATTGCAATTTATCATAACATCAGAAAGAGTCTATGTCAAAGCTTTCTAGCAAGTCCACATACTCAACTATCATTTAGTCTTTCATAATTGCTAACACTCACGCAATACTTGTGGTTACGGAGTTTTAATCGGACACAGAGAAAGATAGGGGCTTATAGTTTCGCCTCCCAACCTTTTACCTCAAGGGTAATGTCAACAATAATAACTCATGCTAACTTACATCCAATTAGATATATATATATATATATATATATCAGGATCTTTCCAACATCCTGTGCTTGCGAAAGGATAAAATGTAAAAAGGAAAGGTGAAGATCACCATGACTCTTGCATAAGGTAGAAGATAAAAGTAAAAGACAGGCCCTTCGCAGAGGGAAGCAGAGGTTGCCATGCGCTTTCAGGGTTGGATGCACAAAATCTTAATGCGGAAGAACGTCACTTTATATTGCCACTTGTGATATGAACCTTTATTATGCAGTCCGTCGCTTTTATTTCTTCCACATCACAAGATCGTATAGAGCTTATTTCCTCCACACCAATCAATCATACATATTTAGAGAACAATTTTTATTGCTTGCACCGATGACAACTTACTTGAAGGATCTTACTCAATCCATAGGTAGATATAGTGGACTCTCATGGCAAAACTGGGTTTAGGGATATTCGGAAGCACAAGTAGTATCTCTACTTGGTGCAAAGAATTTGGCTAGCATGAGGGGGAAAGGCAAGTTCAACATGTTGGATGATCCATGACAATATACTTTATCTCAGATATAAGAAAACATAACCCATTACGCTGTCTTCCTTGTCCAACATCAACTCTTTAGCATGTCATATTTTAATGAGTGCTCCCAGTCATAAAAGATGTCCAAGATAGTATATTTATATGTGAAACCTCTCTTTCTTTATTACTTCCTATTAATTACAACGATGACCAAAGCTATGTTTGTCAACTCTCAACAACTTTTAATCATCATACTCTTTCTATGTGAAGTCATTACTATCCATAAAATCAATATGATCTCTTTGTTTCTTTTTATTCTTTTCTTTTTCTTTTATTCCCTCAAGATCATAGCAAGATAATCAAGCCCTTGACTCAACACTAATCTTTATTATATATAGCTCACGGACTCGATTACATAGAAAGATCATACAGCAAAAATCAGAACTAAATCATACTAAAACTTTATTCTACTAAAACAAGATATTACTAATAGGATCGAACTAAGAAAAACGGTAAAGATAGGAGATGTGGTGGTGGTACGATACCGGGGCACCTCCCCCAAGCTTGGCAGTTGCCAAGGGGAGTGCCCATACCCATGTGGTTATGTCTCCTTTGCTGGTGAAGAAGGTGGAGGTGATGATGGATAGTCGCACATCGAGCGTAAGAGGTTCTCCAACTTGCGGATAATGCCCTTGAGTGCTACGATATGCTCCTTCAACAAAATATTTTCACGTGTGAGATACTTGTTTTGTATACGAGCTAATTCAATCATCTTGAAAGCTTCGATCTCAGTTGGGGTAAGAAGATTGTGATCAAGTTGAAGGTTATCTTCAGGGTCTTGGTCCTCTGTGGCCTTCTTGATCCCTTCATCCTTGTTGATCTCCATGGGTTCTTCCCTCTTCAGCTCTATCTTCATTAGCCAAGCATCGTTGTCACCATTGTTGGAGGAGGGGGATGACATGATGCCTGGCCTTGACAACCCTGACAGAAAACAGCTCGAGACAAGACAGAGGATATTTGCGTGATACAGGAGTCAAAACCTTCGGGAGATTATATGATGAATTTTTACCGACCAAAATACGTATCGTGCAAGAAAATGGAGTCCGGAGAGCGCACGAGGTGCCCACGAGGCAGGGGAGCGCACCCAGTAGGGTAGGGCGCGCCCTCCACCCTCGTGCCCTTCCCAGACTACTTCTTATTTTTCTATTTTTCTAAATATTCCAAAATGAAGAAAAATTGCCATTAGAACTGTTTTGGAGTCGGTTTACTTACCGTACCACATACCTATTCCTTTTCAGAGTCTGAAACATTCTGGAAAGTGTCCCTTATGTATTCCTCCGGGGTTACGGTTTCAATAACAATGGTTTCGACATTTATAGGATTACCTGAGATGTAATGTTTTATTCTTTGACCGTTCACCACCTTCGGATTTGTGCCTTCGAAGTTGTTGATTTTTATGGCACCGGAAGATAGACCTCCTCGATAACGTAAGGGCCTTCCCATTTAGAGAGAAGTTTTCCTACAAAAAATCTTAAACGAGAGTTTTATAGCAATACATAATATCCTACATTAAACTCATGCTTATGTATTCTTTTGTCATGGCATCTTTTAACTTTTTCTTTAAACAACTTGGCATTTTCATAGGCTTGGGTTCTCCATTCATCAAGTGAGCTAATGTCAAATAACCTCTTCTCACCGGCAAGTTTGAAATCATAATTGAGTTCTTTAATAGCCCAATAAGCCTTATGTTCTAGTTCGAGAGGTAAGTGACATGCTTTTCCATAAACCATTTTATACGGAGACATACCCATAGGATTTTTATATGCAGTTCTATAGGCCCATAATGCATCGTCAAGTTTCTTGGACCAATTCTTTCTAGATCTATTTGTTGGGGATCGTAGCAGAAATTTAAAATTTTCTACGCATCACCAAGATCAATCTATGGAGTAATCTAGCACCGAGGGGAAGGGGAGTGCATCTACATACCATTGTAGATCGCTAAGCGGAAGCGTTGCAAGAACGCGGATGAAGGAGTCGTACTCGTAGCGATTCAGATCGCGGTTGATTCCGATCTAAGCGCCGAACCACGGCGCCTCCGCGTTCAACACACGTGCAGCCCAGTGATGTCTCCCACGCCTTGATCCAGCAAGGGGAGAAGGAGAAGTTGGGGAAGACTCCGTCCAGCAGCAGCACGACGGCGTGGTGGTGGTGGAGGAGCGCGGAACTCCAGCAGGGCTTCGCCAAGCACTACGAGAGACGAGGAGGGAGAGAGGTATGGCTGCGCCTGGGAGAGAATAACTCGTGTATTGGGCAGCCCCTAGACCTCAACTATATATATGGGGAGGGGAGGGGGCTGCGCCCCCTCTAGGGTTCCCACCCCAAGGGGTGCGGCAGCCCCAGATCCCATCTAGGGTGGCGGCCAAAGGGGGAGAGGGGGAGGCGCACCTGGGGTGGGCCTTAGGGCCCATCTGCCCTAGGGTTTGCCCCCATCTTCTCTTGAGGCACCTTGGGCCTTGGTGGGGGGTGCCCCAGCCCACCTAGGGGCTGGTCCCTTCCCACTATTGGCCCACGCAAGCCTCTGGGGCTGGTGGCCCCTCCCAGTGGACCCCCGGACCCTTCCGGTGGTCCCGGTACATTACCGGTGATGCCCAGAACACTTCCGGTGGCCAAATCCTCACTTCCTATATATCAATCTTTACCTCCAGACCATTCTGGAACTCCTCATGACGTCCGGGATCTCATCCGGGACTCCGAACAACATTCGGTAACCGCGTACATACTTTCGCTATAACCCTAGCGTCATCGAACCTTAAGTGTGTAGACCCCACGGGCTCAGGAACCATGCAGTCATGACCGAGACATATCTCCGGCCAATAACCAACAGCGGGATCTGGATACCCATGTTGGCTCCCACATGTTCCATGATGATCTCATCGGATGAACCACGATGTCAAGGATTCAATCAATCCCCTATACAATTCCCTTTGTCTACCGGTATAGTACTTGCCCGAGATTCGATCGTCGGTATCCCGATACCTTGTTCAATCTCGTTACCGGGAAGTCTCTTTACTCGTTCCGTAACACATCATCCCATGATCAACTCCTTGGTTACATTGTGCACATTATGATGATGTCCTACCGAGTGGGCCCAGAGATACCTCTCCGTTTACACGGAGTGACAAATCCCAGTCTCGATTCGTGCCAACCCAACAGACACTTTCGGAGATACCTGTAGTGCACCTTTATAGCCACCCAGTTACGTTGTGACGTTTGGTACACCCAAAGCATTCCTACGGTATCCGGGAGTTGCACAATCTCATGGTCTAAGGAAATGATACTTGACATTAGAAAAGCTTTAGCAGACGAACTACACGATCTTGTGCTAGGCTTAGGATTGGGTCTTGTCCATCACATCATTCTCCTAATGATGTGATCCCGTTATCAACGACATCCAATGTCCATGGTCAGGAAACCGTAACCATCTATTAATCAACGAGCTAGTCAACTAGAGGCTTACTAGGGACATGGTGTTGTCTATGTATCCACAC
This sequence comes from Triticum aestivum, assembly GCF_018294505.1. NCBI lineage: Eukaryota > Viridiplantae > Streptophyta > Magnoliopsida > Poales > Poaceae > Triticum > Triticum aestivum. Next base: position 8,668,646 of record NC_057805.1, read on the forward strand.
ATTTATCTGAGTTTCCTATCAATACAATTTTAGCATGGATAATAAACGATTATCATGAACAAGGAAATATAATAATAACCAATTTATTATTGCCTCTAGGGCATATTTCTAACACTATTAACAGTCTTTTGCATAATTAATTTGAGTTCACTATTACTCAATTCTACTTGACCACTAGACTGTGGGTGATAAGGAGATGCAATTCTATGATTAACATCATACTTAGCAAGCATTTTACGAAAAGCACCATGAATAAAATGTGAACCACCATCAGTCATTAAATATCTAGAGACTCCAAACCTCGGAAAAATAACTTCTTTAAGCATTTTAATAGAAGTGTTATGATCAGCACTACTAGTTGGAATAGCTTCTACCCACTTAGTAACGTAATCAACAGCAACTAAAATATGTGTGTATCCATTAGAGGCAGGAAAAGGTCCCATATAATGAAAGCCCCAAACATCAAATGGTTCAATAACAAGTTAATAATTCATAGGCATTTCTTGACGTCTACTAATATTACCAATTCTTTGACATTCATCACAAGATAAAACAAACTTACGGGCATCCTTGAAGAGAGTAGGCCAATAAAAACCGGATTGCAATACCTTATGTGCAGTTCTATCTCCAGCGTGGTGTCCTCCATAAGCCTCGGAGTGACACTTGCGTAGGATCTGTTCCTGTTCATGCTCAGTTACACAACGTCTAATAACACCATCTACTCCTTCTTTATAAAGATGTGGTTCATCCCAAAAGTAATTTCTTAAATCATAGAAAAACTTTTTTCTTTTGTTGGTATGTGAAACTAGGTGGTATGAATTTAGCAACGATGTAATTAGCATAATCAACATACCATGGAGCAGTATGAGAAGCATTTATGACATTTAATTGCTCATCAAGAAAGCTATCATCAATAGGTAGTGGGTCATCAAGAACATTTTCTAACCTAGACAAGTTGTCTGCAACGGGGTTCTCAGCTCCCTTTCTATCAATAATATGCAAATCAAATTCTTGTAACAAGAGAACCCATCTAATAAGTCTAGGTTTAGCATCTTTTTTTCCATAAGATATTTAATAGCAGCATGATCAGTGTGAATAGTTACTTTAGAATCAACAATATAAGGTCTGAACTTATCACAAGCAAATACAACTGCTAAGAATTATTTTTCAGTAGTAGCATAATTTCTCTGGGCATGTCTAGTGTTTTACTAGCATATTGAATAACATTTAATTTCTTATCAACTATTTGCCCTAGAACAGCACCTACAGCATAATCACTAGCATCACACATGATTTCAAAGGGTAAATTCCAATCAGGTGGCTGAACAATAGGTGCAGAGATCAATGCTTTCTTAAGTATTTCAAATGCTTCTACGCAATCATCATCAAAGACAAATGGTATATCTTTTTGTAACAAATTAGTCAGAGGCCGAGAAATTTTTGATAAGTCCTTAATGAACCTCCTATAAAAACCGGCGTGACCAAGGAAACTTCTTATACCTTTGATGTCCTTGGGACATGGCGTCTTTTCAATAGCATCAACCTTGGCTTTATCAACCTCAATACCTCTTTCAGAAACTTTATGCCCCAAGACAATACTTTCATTAACCATAAAGTGGCACTTTTCCCAATTCAAGACAATATTAGTTTCTTCACATCTCTGCAAAACTCGATCTAGGTTGCTCAAGCAATCATCAAAAGAGGATCCATAGACGGAGAAATCGTCCATGAAAACCTCACAAATCTTTTCACAAAAGTCAGAGAATATAGCCACCATGCATCTTTGAAAGGTAGCAGGTGCATTACATAAACCAAAAGGCATACGTCTATAAGCAAAAGTACCGAAAGGGCAAGTAAAAGTGGTCTTTGATTGATCATCGGCTGACACAGGTATTTGAGAGAAACCAGAATAACCATCTAGAAAGCAAAAATGTGTATGTTTGGATAATCTTTCTAGCATTTGATCAATAAAAGGTAAGGGGTAATGATCTTTTTTAGTAGCCTTATTTAATTTGCGAAAATCAATTACCATCCTATAACCTGTAATAATTCTTTGCGGAATCAATTCATCTTTATCATTAGGAACGACAGTAATACCTCCCTTCTTAGGGACACAATGGACAGGACTTACCCACTGACTATCAGCAACGGGATAAATTATACCTGCCTCAAGGAGCTTTAGTATTTCCTTTCTTACCACTTCTTTCATCTTAGGATCCAGCCGTCGTTGATGATCACAAACTGGTTTGGCATCTTTCTCCAAATTTATTTTATGTTGACATAGAGTGGGACTAATGCCCTTAAGATCATCAAGAGTATATCCAATAGCAGCGCGGTGCTTCTTCAGAGTTTTCAATAATCTCTCTTCTTCATGCTCTGAAAGGTTAGCACTAATAATAACAGGATATGTATTTTTCTCATCAAGATAAGCATATTTAAGAGTATCAGGTAACGGTTTAAGCTCAAACACGGGATCACCCTTGGGTGGAGGAGGATCCCCTAGGATTTCAACAGGCAAATTGTGTTTCGGGATGGGTTCATGTTTAAAGAATACTTCATCTATTTCCCTTCTTTCATTCATAAACATATCATTTTCATGGTCTAGCAAATATTGTTCCAAAGGATCATTAGGAGGTATGGCAATAGAAGCAAGACCAATAATTTCATCCTTACTAGGAAATTCCTCTTCACGGTGTTGTCTACGAAATTTAGAGAAATTAAACTCATGAGACATATCACCCAAACCAATAGTAACAACATCCTTCTCGCAGTCTATCTTAGCATTAACAGTGTTCAAGAAGGGTCTACCGAATATAATGGGGCAAAAGCTATCTTGTGGGGAACCGAGAACAAGAAAATCAGCAGGATATTTAGTTTTCCCACACAAGACTTCAACATCTCTAACAATTCCAATGGGTGATATGGTATCTCTATTGGCAAACTTAATGGTAACATCAATATCTTCTATCTCAGCAGGTGCAATATCATGCATAATTTCTTTGTATAAGTCATGAGGTATAGCACTAGCACTGGCACCCATATCACATAAGCCATGATAACAATGATCTCCTATTTTAACAGAAATAACAGGCATGCCTACCACAGGTCTTTGTTTATCTTTAGCACAAGATTTGGCAATTCTAGCAGTTTCATCACGGAAATGAATAACATGCCCATCAATATTATCAGAAAAGAGATCTTTAACAATAGCAATATTTGGTTCAACTTTAACTTGCTCAGGAGGTGTATAGGTTCTAATATTGCTTTTACGAACCACAGTTGAAGCTTTAGCGTGATCTTTCATCCTAACAGGGAAAGGTGGTTTCGCAACACAAGCAGTAGGAACGATAGGATCATTATAAGTGATAATCTTTTCTTCAACTTTAATAGGTGCAACTACTTTTACTTCTATTGGAGGATGATACTTAAACCAGTTCTCCTTAGGGAGATCAACAAGAGCAACAAAAGATTCATAGAAAGAAGCTACTATCTCAGAGTCAAGTCCATATTTAGTGCTAAATTTACGGAAACCATCAGTATCCATAAAAGATCTAACACAATCAAACTTAGGTGTCATACCTGACTCCTTACCTTCGTCGAGATCCCAATCTTCAAAGTTGCGTTTAATTCTTTCCAATAAATCCCATTTGAACTCAATAGTCTATATCATAAAAGAGCCAGCACAAGAAGTATCGAGCATGGTGCGATTGTTATCAGAAAGCCGAGCATAAAAACTTTGAATAATTATTTCTCTTGGGAGCTCATGATTGGGGCATGAATATAACACTGATTTAAGCCTCCCCCAAGCTTGAGCGATGCTTTCTCCTTTGCGAGGCCAAAAATTATATATATAATTGTGATCACGATGAACAAGATGCATAGGATAAAACTTCTGATGAAATTCCAATTTCAATCGTTTGTAGTTCCATGATCCCATATCATCACATAGCCTATACCATGTAAATGCATCTCCCTTCAAAGATAAAGGGAAGACCTTCTTCTTAATAACATCATCGGGCACACCTGCAAGCCTAAATAATCCACAAACTTCATCCACATATATTAGGTGCTCATCAGGATGCATTGTTCCGTCTCCTGCAAAAGGATTAGCTAGCAGTTTTTCTAAGATGCCCGAAGGAATTTCAAAGTAGACATTTTCATTTTCAGTAGGTTCAGTAGGTTGTGGAGCAACTCTTTGCTCTACTGGTTGGGGTGAAGATACCACGAACAAGCCCTTCAGAGGATTACTTTCCATAGTAACAAGTGACAGTAAATTTCAGCACACTATATAAATTTTTCCTTACCAAAGGCGCTTCACTCCCCGGCAACGGCGCCAGAAAAGAGTCTTGATGACCCACAAGTATAGGGGATCTATCGTAGTCCTTTCGATAAGTAAGAGTGTCGAACCCAACGAGGAGCAGAAGGAAATGATATGCGGTTTTCAGCAAGGTATTCTCTGCAAGCTCTGAAATTATAGGTAACAGATAATTTTGTGATAGGATAATTGGTAACGAGCAACAAGTAACAAAAGTAAATAAAGTGCAGCAAGGTGGCCCAATCCTTTTTGTAGCAAAGGACAAGCCTGGACAAACTCTTATATAGAGAAAAGCGCTCCCGAGGACACATGGGAATTATCGTCAAGCTAGTTTTCATCACGTTCATATGATCCGCGTTTGGTAATTTGATATGTGGGTGGACCGGTGCTTGGGTGCTGTCCTTACTTGGACAAGCATCCCACTTATGATTAACCCCTACTGCAAGCATCCGCAACTACAAAAGAAGTATTAAGGTAAACCTAACCATAGCATGAAACATGTGGATCCAAATCAGCCCCTTACGAAGCAACACATAAACTAGGGTTTAAGCTTCTGTCACTCTAGCAACCCATCATCTACTTATTACTTCCCAATGCCTTCCTTTAGGCCCAAATAATGGTGAAGTGTCATGTAGTCGACATTCACATAACACCACTAGAGGAGAGACAACATACATCTCATCAAAATATCGAACGAATACCAAATTCACAAGACTACTAATAGCAAGACTTCCCCCATGTGCTCAGGAACAAACGTAACTACTCACAAAGAATATTCATGTTCATAATCAGAGGGGTATTAATATGCATAATGGATCTGAACATATGATCTTCCACCAAATAAACCAACTAGCATCAACTACAAGGAGTAATCAACACTACTAGCAACCTACAGGTACCAATCCCAGACTTAGAGACAAGCATTGGATACAAGAGATGAACTAGGGTTTGAGAGGAGATGGTGCTGGTGAAGATGTTGATGGAGATTGCCCTCTCCTGATGAGAGGAGCGTTGGTGATGACGATGGCGATGATTTCCCCCTCCGGGAGGGAAGTGTCCCCGGCAGAACAGCTCTACCGGAGCCCTAGATTGGTTCCGCCTCGTGGCGGCGGAGTCTCGTCCCAAAAGCTTGCTTATGATTTTTCTTCGGACGAAAGACTTCATATAGCAGAAGATGGGCACCGGAGGGCCAACAGGGGGCCCACGAGGCAGGGGGCGCGCCCAGGGGGTAGGGCGCGCCCCCCACCCTCGTGTCCAGGGTGTGGGCCCCCTCTGGTATTTCCTCCGCTCAGTATTTTTTATTATTTCCAAAAATAACTTTCCTGGAGTTTCAGGACTTTTGGAGTTGTGCATAATAGGTCTCTAATATTTGCTCCTTTTCCAGCCCAGAATTCCAGCTGCCGGCATTCTCCCTCCTTATGTAAACCTTGTAAAATAAGAGAGAATAACCATAAGTATTGTGACATAATGTGTAATAACAGCCCATAATGCAATAAATATCGATATAAAAGCATGATGCAAAATGGACATATCAAAGCCATGCTGCTTCTTCGCTGAGATGGCGGGGTAGCTTCTGGGGTAGCTCCGGCAGCTCGCTAGCTCTCAACTTGTTCCTCTAGCTCTGCACTCTTGCATTCAGCTTCTGCATTTCGCTCAGCTCCTGTTTCCTCTTCCTCTCTCGGGTTTTGTAACCGCCTGCACCAGGAAACCCAACCTTCCACGTAACGGAGCCTGGCGTGCCTCGTGTTCGTCCAGGGTGCTCAGGATTCCCGAGGGCCTCGGTCAGCTTGTCATTCTCTCTATCGGGAATGAACGTCCCTTGCTGCGCTGCGGCGATACACTTCTGAAGCTTCTTCACGGGTATTGCAAGTTGCTCGTCCGTCCAAACGCACTTCCCTGTATCAGGGTACAAGGTTCCCCCAACCCCGAAGAACCAAGTCCTTGAACGGTCTGGCTGGTTCAATGTCTCTGGTTCGACCCCTTTAGCAATCAAGTCATTCTCAGCTTTGTCCCATAACGGCCGGGCTTTGAGGTAGCCACCTGACCCCGTGCGATTGTGAAACTGCTTCTTTGCAGCATTTATCTTATTTGTCTCTGACATCTTCTTACTCTTGTCCGATGTCTTGTAGGCCACAAACGTGGGCCAGTGATCTCTTATCTTCTCAAATCGGCTAGTGAATTCTGGAGTCTTCCATTTGTCGACAAACGGTGATTTCAACTTATTCTTACACATCCTGAAGAGATCTGCCATCTTCTTAAGAGCACACGCCTTGACCAATGGCTCTATAACTGGCTTATTCGGATCCTCCTCTCGCGGTAGGGTGAAATTTGCCTTCAGCGAGGTCCAAAGATCATGTTTCTGTCTATCGTTGACATAAGGAACTTGAGGGTCTTCACTCTTAGGCTTATTCCATTGTTGGATGCTGATCGGGATCATGTCCCTAACAATAGCCCCGCGTTGAGCAGAAAATGCTTCCTTGGTCCGCCTGGGTTCAATCGGTTGGCCATCGTCCGAGATTGCTGTGATCGTGAACCTTTCATCCTGGCGCAACCTTTTTCTTCGGGCCTCGTCTCGTTACCTAAGTTTGGCTCGATCCAGAGGGCTATAAAAGAAGAAAGAAGAGTTAATATATGTACATACCAAAACAATTAATGCATCAATTAGCTAGTCAGCACAGGCTTAATTAATATATATACCTCGCCAGACTTTGCAACAGCTCCCTCCTCTGTTCGGTCACCAGAGCCGTCATCATGGCCTCCTTCTTCCACCAGCATTCGGTCACCGGAGCCATCATGATCATGTCCTTCCTCCTCCATTGTTCGATCACTGGAGCCTTCACCCTCTCCTTCCAGACCATCGGTGTCGTTGAGATACGACAAGACATCACCTCCGCCGAGGATTATGTCCCCCAACAACTGCTCTGTTTCCAAGTCTCTTTGCTCCATAGTTTTTGCAAATATTATGGCAATTAATATACAAACATGAGAGATGGATATATTAGTGGCAAACATAGACCTAGCTAGCTAATCACAACAAGGAATATTAATTAGTGGCCTCGATGCTTCTACGGTTTGGGGTGGCCTCGACAATGCTTCTAGGGTTTGGGGTGGCCCCGACAACGCTTCTAGGGTTTGGGGTGGCCTCGACAACGCTCTTTTAACTTGGTAAATTTGGGTGGCCTCGACGCTTCTAGGGTTTGGGTGGCCTCGGCAACGCTTCTAGGGTTTGGCCCGGACCGCCTCTCTCATGAATGTCAAACAAGGGATTTAACAAAATGGCGCCATTCTGGATGTGTGGAAAATGGTCCCTATTTTTCCTGATCTCATCTACCCTTCTATATGTCATGTTGTCTAGTGTCAAAGGATTAAACCATGGCCTCATCATTAGCCGGAAGTAACAGGCGCATGATGGTATGAAGCTCTCCAAAGTTATTTTGGAACGGAGTCCTGATAGGATAATTCACTTTTTGGTACGAAGTTCAGCAAGAGCCTTTCGAATATCGCTATTTGGAAGGTCTTTGCTGAACTTCGTAACAAAAAGCGAATTATCCTATCAGGACTCCTTTCCAAAGTAACTTTGGAGAGCTTCATACCATCATGTGCCGGTTACTTCCGGCTAATTATGAAACCATGGATTTCTTCAATACTTTGACACAAGAGAACGTGCACATATAGAAGCGTAGATGAGATCAGGAAAAATATGGATCAACTTAATTATGCACATCCATAATGGGGGAATTCTTGATAAATCTCTTATAAATCTCGAGAGAGTTTGTCGGGTAGGGGCGGGAGGGGGTAGGAGATCGACAACGTTTTTTCTAGGGTTTGGGTGTCCTCGAGAGTTGGTCGAGCGAGAGGGAGTTGATCGACGTCCCCCTCTTGATCCCTCGGTGATCCTCGACCCTCGACCCCTCGACGACCCTCGACCCCTCAACGACGCTCGACCCTCTACCCTAGTTCCCGACCCTCAACCGCTCGGCGATCCTCGACACGCTCGTTCCTGGTAGAAAATAAGAAGAGGAAGAAGAAGAAGGAATAGAGGAGAAGAACAAAAAATAGAAGACCAAAAAAGAGGAGAAGAAGAAGGAATAGAGGAGAAGAAGAAAGAAATAGAATAAGAAAAAAAAAAGAAGAAGGAATAGAGGAGAAGAAGAAAAAATAGACTATTCTTATTTTTGTACCACCAACCGGGACCACAGGTCAGTTTTTAGCAGCCCAAAGTGCGGGAAACAGGGACCTTTGGTCTTGGTTGGTGACACCAACCGGGACTAAAGGGGGGCATTGGTCCCGGTTGGTGCCACGAACCGGTACCAATGCACCCCTTTCGTCCCGGCTGGTGCTACCAACCGGGACCAAAGGCCTTGTGCTGGCGCGATGCGGTGGGATGTTTAGTCCCACCTCGCTAGCTGAGATAGCTCGAGAGTGGTTTATAAGCGCTGTTGCGCCCACCCTCTCGAGCTCCTCTCAACTGCAGGCTCTCGGGCCTAATCTGTCACTCCTTGCCTGTGGGCCTATTGGGCCTGCTGCGGGCCTGAATCCTGGCCCAACAAGCTGGTTGGGTTTCTAGTCGTATTCAGGCCGTGGCGGCCCAGTAGGTAGTCTTTTTTAAAAAAATCAGTTTTTTGTTTTCTTTTTTTTCTTTATTTATTTTATTATGTTTCTACTTACAGTTAAATACTTACTATTTTTCAGTGATTCTTTTTGCTTTTAGGTAATAGAAATTATAAAATTTCAGTTAGTGCCATTAGTTTTCCAATTTGAATAGTTTAAATTTGAATTTTTTGAAATTTGTGTGAATCACTAGTTTGTGAATAACTTTACTATAAAAATAGATTTTTGAGTGATTCTTTTTCCTGCTATTTAATATTACTGTGTTTTATAATTATATTCAATTTGGTAACTTTTAGGTTATTTGAAATGTCTGTTTTATTCAAAAACAGATTTTGTTATTTCAGTTTGCTATTAAAGTTTCTAACAAAAAAATTCTTTATGAAAATTATTTTTGCCATTAATGTTTTGAACAAAAAATACTTTGATAATTTTAGTTGCATAAATATTATATAATTTTAGTTGCAAAAATACTAGAGGTTTATAAAAGCTTTTTAGTTGATTCCTTTGGCTATTAGACCTTCATTAAAGTTTTCTAGTTCATTCTTTTTGCTATTAGAGTTTCATTAAAGTTTTCTAGTTCATTATTTTTGCTATTAGAGTTTCATAAAAGTTTTCTAGTTCATTCTTTTTGCTCTTAATTCAATGTTTGAGCTAAATGACCCTGAAATTGAAAAGCACTTCAAATGAACTCTGAAGAGGTTGAAAGTTGGCACGGTATCATCATTTCACCCACATAGCATGTGCTAAAAAGTTGAGAGGGTTACGACAAAAACTGGATGCACTTCGTGCACAAAATGGACAATCTCTTTCGAAGTATCAGGGTTTCGGACGAAAACTCATCTGTTACAAAGGGATTTCATTTTTTAAACTTATTTGAACTCCAGACTTTTTGTGTGTTCAAATTGAACCATTCATAGCCTCATCATCAATTTTCAACCCTTTCTGACTTCATCTAGTATTTTTCATGCATTTACTGATTTTTGCAAGCTAAATGACCCTGAAATTGAAAAGCACTACGAATGAACTCTGAAAAGGTTGAAAGTTTGCATGGTATAATCATTTCACCCACATAGCATGTGCTAAAAAGTTGAGAGGGTTACGGCAAAAACTGGATGCACTTTGTGTACAAAATGGACAATCTCTTTCGAAGTATCAGGGTTTCGGACGAAAACTCATATGTTACAAAGGGATTTCATTGTTTGGAACTTATTTGAACTCCAGACTTATTGTGTGTTCAAAATGCACCATTCAAAGCCACATCATCAATTTTCAACCCTTTCTGACTTCATTTGTTATTTTCATGCATTTACTGATTTTTTTCAGCTATATGACCCTGAAATTGAAAAGCTCTACAAATGAACTCTGGAAAGGTTGAAAGTTGGCATGTTATCATCATTTCACCACATAGCATGTGCTAAAAAGTAGAGAGGGTTACGGCAAAAAATTATGTGCTTCGTGTACAAAACGGACAATCTCTTTCGAAGTCTCAGGGTTTCATACGAAAACTCATCTGTTACAAAAGGCATTTCATTTCTTCACATGTAACTGCAGTGATAGTCTAGATCAAAGGCATAATCATAATACTTGTGGAGAGAAAGTCTTCACTTTTTCTTCGCTTGTGTCCTTTGCTTATTGCGCCGTAACCATGGATAATCTTAATCGTTTAACACGGTGCTTAGGTCAGCCTTGACTTTGAAGGGAGGAATTTCATGAAACTTTTCATAATCTTCAGACATGTCTGTCTTGCCCTCCAATCCCACGATGTCTCTTTTTCCTGAAAGAACTATGTGGCGCTTTGGCTCATCGTATGATGTATTTGCTTCCTTATCTTTTCTTTTTCTCGGTTTGGTAGACATGTCCTTCACATAGAAAAACTGCGCCACATCATTGGCTAGGACGAATGGTTCGTCTGTGTACCCAAGATTGTTCAGATCCACTGTTGTCATTCCGTACTGTGGGTCTACCTGTACCCCGTCTCCTGACAAATTGACCCATTTGCACTGAAACACAGGGACCTTAAAATCATGTCCATAGTCAAGTTCCCATATGTCCAATATGTAACCATAATATGTGTCCTTTCCCCTCTTGGTTGCTGCATCAAAGCGGACACCGCTATTCTAGTTGGTGCTCATTTGATCTTGGGCGATCGTGTAAAATGTATTCCCATTTATCTCGAACCCTTTGTAAGTCAATACAGTCGAAGATGGTCTCCTGGCCAACGAGTACAGCTCATCAGAAATAGTGTTGTCACCCCTAAGACGTGTTTGCAACCAACTGCCGAAAGTCCTGATGTGTTCACATGTAATCCAATCGTCACACTGCTCTGGGCTGTGTAGTGTGCTTGAGACCAAGAATGCCCGTCCCTACTGCTACCTCTTGAGCACTGCGTTGGTTTTCCCTTGAAGAGGAAAGGGTGATGCAGTAAAGTAGCGTAAGTATTTCCCTCAGTTTTTGAGAACCAAGGTATCAATCCAGTAGGAGGCCACGCTCAAGTCCCTCGCACCTACACAAACAAATAAAAACCTCGCAACCAACGCAATAAAGGGGTTGTCAATCGCTTCACGGTCACTTACGAAAGTGAGATCTGATAGATATGATAAGATAATATTTTTGGTATTTTTATAATAAAGATGCAAAGTAAAATAAAAGGCAATAAAAATAGCTAAGTGTTGGAAGATTAATATGATGGAAAATAGACCCGGGGGCCATAGGTTTCACTAGTGGCTTCTCTCGAGAGCATAAGTATTACGGTGGGTGAACAAATTACTGTTGAGCAATTGATAGAATTGAGCATAGTTATGAGAATATCTAGGTATGATCATGTATATAGGCATCACGTCCGCGAAAAGTAGACCGACTCCTGCCTGCATCTACTACTATTACTCCACACATCGACCGCTGTCCAGCATGCATCTAGAGTATTAAGTTCAAAAGAACAGAGTAATGCTTTAAGTAAGATGACATGATGTAGAGGGATAAACTCATGCAATATGATATAAACCCCATCTTGTTATCCTCGATGGCAACAATACAATACGTGCCTTGCTGCCCTTACTGTCACTGGGAAAGGACACCGCAAGATTGAACCCAAAGCTAAGCACTTCTCCCATTGCAAGAAAGATCGATCTAGTAGGCCAAACCAAACTGATAATTCTAAGAGACTTGCAAAGATAACCAATCATACATAAAAGAATTAAGAGAAGATTCAAATATTGTTCATAGATAAACTTGATCATAAACCCACAATTCATCGGTCTCAACAAACACACCGCAAAAGAAGGTTACATCGAATAGATCTCCACGAGAATCATGGAGAACTTTGTATTGAGATCCAAAGAGAGAGAAGAAGCCATCTAGCTAATAACTATGGACCCGAATGTCTGAGGTAAACTACTCACACATCATCGGAGAGGCTATGGTGTTGATGTAGAAGCCCTCCGTGATCAATGCCCCCTCCGGCAGGACGCCGGAAAAGGCCCCAAGATGGGATCTCACGGGTACATAAGGTTGCGGCGGTGGAATTAGGTTTTCGTGGATGCTTCTGTTGGTATGGGGGTACGTAGGTATATATAGGAGGAAGAAGTACGTCGGTGGAGCAACGTGGGCCCCACGAGGGTGGAGGGCGCGCCCAGGGGGTAGGCGCGCCCCCTGCCTTGTGCCCTCCTGGTTGCTTTCTTGACGTAGGGTCCAAGTCCTCTGGATCACGTTTGTTTCGAAAATCACATTCCCGAAGGTTTCATTCCGTTTGGACTCCGTTTGATATTCTTTTTATGCGAAACTCTGAAATAGGCAAAAAAACAGCAATTTGGGCTGGGCCTCCGGTTAATAGGTTAGTGACAAAAATAATATAAAAGTGTATAACAAAGCCCATTATTCATCCAAAACAGAATATAATATAGCATGAAGCAATCAAAAATTATAGATACATTGGAGACGTATCGAGCATCCCCAAGCTTAATTCCTGCTCGTCCTCGAGTAGGTAAATGATAAAAACAGAATTTTTGATGCGGAATGCTACTTGGCATAATTTTTAATGTAACCCTCTTAATTGTGGTATGAATATTCAGATCCGAAAAATTCAAGATAAAAGTTTAATGCTGACATAAAAGAAATAATACTTCAAGCATACTAACTAAGCAATTATGTCTTCTCAAAATAACATGGCCAAAGAAAGTTCATCCCTACAAAATCATATAGTTTAGTCATGCTCCATTTTCGTCACACAAGAATGCTCTCATCATGCACAACCCCGATGACAAGCCAAGCAGTTGTTTCATACTTTACTAATCTCAAACTTTTTCAACCTTCACGCAATACATGAGCGTGAGCCATTGATATCGCACTATGGGTGGAATAGAATATAATGATGGGTGTTATGTGGAGATGCCCATCGATTGATGTTAATGCAAGGAGTAGGTTTTTCCATGCAACGGGTGCACTAGAGCTATAAATGCATGAAAGCTCAACAAAAGAAACTAAGTGGTCGTGCATCCAACTTGCTTGCTCACGAAGACCTAGGGCATTTGAGGAAGCCCATTGTTGGAATATACAAGCCGAGTTCTATAATGAAAAATTCCCACTAGTATATGAAAGTGACAAAACAAGAGACTCTCTATCATAAAGATCATGGTGCTACTTTGAAGCACAAGTGTGGAAAAAAAAAGGATAGCAGCATTGTCCCTTATATATATATATATATATATATATATATATATATATATATATATATTGGGCCTCCTTTTTTTATTTGGCCTTTCTCTCTTTTTTTGGGGCAATGCTCTATGAATGATGATCATCACACTTCTATTTATTTACAACTCAATGATTACAACTCGATACTAGAACAAATTATGACTCTATATGAATGCCTCCGGCGGTATACCGGGATAGGCAATGAATCAAGAGTGTCATGTATGAAAAATTATGAACGGTGGCTTTTCCACAAATACGATGTCAACTACATGATCATGCAAAGCAATATCACAATGATGAACGCGTCATGATAAACGGAACGGTGGAAAGTTGCATGGCAATATATCTCGGAATGGCTATGGAAATTCCATAATAGGTATGTATGGTGGCTGTTTTGAGCAAGATATAAGGAGGTTTATGTGTGAAAGAGCGTATCATATCACGGGGTTTTGATGCACCGGCGAAGTTTGCACCAACTCTCAATGTGAGAAAGGGCAATGCGCGGTACCGAAGAGGCTAGCAATGATGGAAGGGTAAGAGTGCGTATAATCCATGGACTCAACTTTAGTCATAAAGAACTCACATACTTATTGCAAAAATCTACAAGTCATCAAAAACCAAGCATTACGCGCATGCTCCTAGGGGGATAGATTGGTAGGAAAAGACCATCGCTCGTCCCCGACCGCCACTCATAAGGAAGACAATCAAAGAACACCTCATGTTTCAAATTTGTTACATAACGTTTACCATACGTGCATGCTACGGGACTTGCAAACTTCAACACAAGTATTTCTCAATTCCACAACTACTCAACTAGTACAACTTTAATATCACAACCTCCATATCTCAAAACAATCATCAAGCATCAAACTTCTCTTAGTATTCAACACACTCATAAGAAAGTTTTTTACTAGTTTTGCATACCTAACATATTAGTATTAATTTCCCAATTTAAAAAAATTACCATGATGTTTAAGACTCTCAAAATAATATAAGTGAAGCATGAGAGAATAATAGTTTCTATAAAACAAAACCACTGCCGTGCTCTAAAAGATATAAGTGAAGCACTAGAGCAAAAACTATATAGCTCAAAAGATATAAGCGAAGCGCATAGAGTATTCTAGTAAATTCCGAATCATGTGTGTCTCTCTCAAAAGGTGTGTACAGCAAAGATGATTGTGGCAAACTAACAAGCAAAGACTCAAATCATACAAGACGCTCCAAGCAAAACACTTATCATGTGGTGAATAAAAATATAGCTCCAAGTAAAGTTACCGATGGAAGTAGACGAAAGAGGGGATGCCTTCCGGGGCATCTCCAAGTTTAGGCTCTTGCCACTCCTTGTTCCATAATCCATCAAATCTTTTACCCAAAACTTGAAAACTTCACAACACAAAACTTAGCAGAAAATCTCGTGAGCTCCGTTAGCGAAAGAAAACAAAACACCACTTCAAGGTACTGTAATGAACTCATTCTTTATTTATATTGGTGTTAAACCTACTGTATTCCAACTTCTCTATGGTTTATAAAATATTTTACTAGCCATAGATTCATCAAAATAAGCAAACAACACACGAAAAACAGAATCTGTCAAAAACAGAACAGTCTGTAGTAATCTGTAACTAACGCAAACTTCTGGAACTCCAAAAATTCAGCCAAAATAGGACGACCTAGACAATTTGGTTATTGATCAGCGGCAATTGGAATCAATATTTTATCACGTTCTGGTGATTTTTAACAATTATTTTCGTGAACATAAAGTTTCTGGAATTTTCAGCAAGATCAAATAACTATCATCCAAGAAGATCCTATAGGTTTAACTTGGCACAAACACTAATTAAAACATAAAAACAAATCTAACCAGAGGCTAGATCAAATATTTATTCCTAAACAGAAGCAAAAAGCAAAAAACTAAAAATAAAATTGGGTTGCCTCCCAACAAGCGCTATCGTTTAACACCCCTAGCTAGGCATAAAAGCAAGGATAGATCTAGGTATTGCCATCTTTGGTAGGCAATCCATAAGTGGCCCTCATAATAGATTCATAAGGTAATTTTATTTTATTTCTAGGAAATTGTTCCATGCCTTTCCTTAACGGAAATTGGAATCTAATATTTCCTTCCTTCATATCAATAATTGCACCAATCGTTCTAAGGAAAGGTCTACCAAGAATAATAGGACATGAAGGATTGCAATCTATGTCAAGAACAATAAAATCTACGGTCACATAGTTCCTATTTGCAACAATAAGAACATCATTAATTCTTCCCATAGGTTTCTTAATGGTGGAATCCGCAAGGTGCAAGTTCAAAGAACAATCATCAAATTCACGGAAACCTAGCAAATCACACAAAGTTTTTGGAATCGTGGAAACACTAGCACCCAAATCACACAAAGCATAGCATTCATGATCTTTAATTTTAATTTTAATAGTAGGTTCCCACTCATCATAAAGTTTTCTAGGGATAGAAACTTCCAACTCAAGCTTTTCTTCATAAGATTGCATTAAAGCATCAACGATATGTTTGTAAAAGCTTTATTTTGGTTATAAGCATGAGGAGAATTTAGCACGGATTGAAACAAGGAAATACAATCTATCAAAGAGCAATTATCATAATTAAATTCCTTGAAATCTAAAATAGTGGGTTCATTGATATCTAGAGTTTTGATTTCTTCAATCCCACTTTTACCAATTTTTGCATCAAGATCTAACAACTCCGAATTTTTGGGACGCCTTCTAGGTAAAGGTGGATCATATTAAGTCCCATCATTATCAAGATTCATATTGCAAAACAAAGATTTGATAGGAGACACATCGATAACTTTTAGATCTTCATCTTTATTTTCATAGAAACTAGAAGAACACACTTTCACAAAGCAATCTTTCTTAGCACGCATCCTAGCGGTTCTTTCTTTGCACTCATCAATGGAAATTCTCATGGCTTTGAGAGACTCATTGATATCATGCTTATGTGGAATAGATCTGAGTTTCAAAGAATCAACATCAAGAGAAATTCTATCAACGTTCCTAGCCAATTCATCAATCTTAGGCAACTTTTTTTCAAGCAAAGCATTGAAATTCTTTTGCAAATTTATAAATTCTTTAACACTAGTCTCAAATTCAGAGGGCATCTTATTAAAATTTCCATAAGAGTTGTTGTAGGAATTATCGTAATTATTAGAGGAATTACTAGGATACGGCCTAGGATTAAAGTTTCCTCTATACGCGTTGTTACCAAAATTATTCCTACCAACAAAATTCACATCCATAGATTCATTATTATTCTCAATCAAAGTAGACAAAGGCATATCATTAGGATCAGAAGAAACACTTTTATTAGCAAATAATTTCATAAGTTCATCCATCTTCCACTTAAAACACTAATTTCTTCTATCGCATGCACTTTTTTATTAGTAGATCTTTCGGTGTGCCATTGAGAATAATTAACCATAATATTATCTAGGAGTTTAGTAGCTTCTCCTAAAGTGATTTCCATAAAAGTGCCTCCCGCGGCCGAATCTAAAAGATTTCTAAAAGCAAAATTCAATCCGGCATAAAAAATTTGTATGATCATCCATAAATTCAAACCATGAGTGGGGCAATTACGTATCATTAATTTCATCCTCTCCCAAGCTTGTGCAACATGTTCATGATCAAGTTGCTTAAAATTCATAATATCGTTTCTAAGAGAGATGATCTTAGCGGGAGGAAAGTACTTAGAGATAAAAGCATCTTTGCACTTATTCCATGAATCAATACTATTTTTAGGCAAAGATGAAAACCAAACTTTAGCATGATCTCTAAGTGAAAAAGGAAATAGCTTAAATTTAACAATATCATTGTCCACATCTTTTTTCTTTTGCATATCACACAAATCAACGAAGCTATTTAGATGGGTAGCGGCATCTTCACTAGGAAGGCCGGCGAATTGATCATTCATAACAAGATTCAACAAAGCAGCATTGATTTCACAAGATTCAGTTTCGGTAAGAGGAGCAATCGGAGTGCTAAGAAAATCATTGTTGTTGGTATTGGTGAAGTCACACAATTTAGTATTGTCTTGAGCCATAGTGACAAGCAAGCAATCCAACACACGAGCAAACAAGAAGCAAGCGAAAAAGAGGCGAACGGAAAACAGAGAGCGAATAAAACGGCAAGGGTGAAGTGGGGGAGAGGAAAACGAGAGGCAAATGGCAAATAATGTAATGCGGGAGATAAGAGTTTGTGATGGGTTCTTGGTATGTGGACTTTTGCGTAGACTCCCCGGCAACGGCGCCAGAAATCCTTCTTGCTACCTCTTGAGCACTGCGTTGGTTTTCCCTTGAAGAGGAAAGGGTGATGCAATAAAGTAGCATAAGTATTTCCCTCCGTTTTTGAGAACCAAGGTATCAATCCAGTAGGAGGCCACGCTCAAGTCCCTCGCACATACACAAACAAATAAAAACCTCGCAACCAACGCAATAAAGGGGTTGTCAATCCCTTCACGGCCACTTACGAAAGTGAGATCTGATAGATATGATAAGATAATATTTTTGGTATTTTTATAATAAAGATGCAAAGTAAAATAAAAGGCAATAAAAATAGCTAAGTATTGGAAGATTAATATGATGGAAAATAGACCCGGGGACATAGGTTTCACTAGTGGCTTCTCTCGAGAGCATAAGTATTATGGTGGGTGAACAAATTACTGTTGAGCAATTGATAGAATTGAGCATAGTTATGAGAATATCTAGGTATGATCATGTATATAGGCATCACGTCGGCGACAAGTAAACCGACTCCTGACTGCATCTACTACTATTACTCCACACATCGACCGCTATCCAGCATGCATCTAGAGTATTAAGTTCAAAAGAACAGAGTAATGCTTTAAGTAAGATGACATGATGTAGAGGGATAAAATCATGCAATATGATATAAACCCCATCTTGTTATCCTCGATGGCAACAATACAATACGTGCCTTGCTGCCCTTACTGTCACTAGGAAAGGACACCGCAAGATTGAACCCAAAGCTAAGCACTTCTCCCATTGCAAGAAAGATCAATCTAGTAGGCCAAACCAAACTGATAATTCGAAGAGACTTGCAAAGATAACCAATCATACATAAAAGAATTAAGAGAAGATTCAAATATTGTTCATAGATAAAACTTGATCATAAACCCACAATTCATCAGTCTCAACAAACACACCGCAAAAAAAGATTACATCGAATAGATCTCCACGAGAATCGTGGAGAACTTTGTATTGAGATCCAAAGAGAGAGAAGAAGCCATCTAGCTAATAACTATGGACCCGAATGTCTGAGGTAAACTACTCACACATCATCGGAGAGGCTATGGTGTTGATGTAGAAGCCCTCCATGATCAATGCCCCCTCCGGCAGGACGCCGGAAAAGGCCCCAAGATGGGATCTCACTGGTACATAAGGTTGCGGTGGTGGAATTAGGTTTTCGTGGATGCTTCTGTTGGTTTGGGGGTACGTAGGTATATATAGGAGGAAGAAGTACGTCGGTGGAGCAACGTGGGCCCCACGAGGGTGGAGGGCGCGCCCCCCTGCCTCGTGCCCTCCTGGTTTCTTTCTTGACGGAGGGTCCAAGTCCTCTGGATCATGTTTGTTCCGAAAATCACGTTCCTGAAGGTTTCATTCCGTTTGGACTCCGTTTGATATTCTTTTTCTGCGAAACTCCGAAATAGGCAAAAAACAGCAATTTAGGCTGGGCCTCCGGTTAATAGGTTAGTCCCAACAATAATATAAAAGTGTATAACAAAGCCCATTATTCATCCAAAACAGCATATAATATAGCATGAAGCAATCAAAAATTATAGATACGTTGGAGACGTATCACCTACATATTATTGAGTCCCCTCCTAACGTGCCTTTTCCAGTCAGTTTCCCCTCATACCACGATTGAGGGAGACCAATCTTCTTAAGGTCAGGAATGAAGTCAACACAAAACCCAATGACATCTTCTGTTTGATGGCCCATGGAGATACTTCCTTCTGGCCTAGCGCGGTTACGGACATATTTCTTTAGGAATCCCATGAACCTCTCAAAGGGGAACATATTGTGTACAAATACAGGGCCCAGAACGACAACCTCGTCGACTAGATCAACTAGGACGTGCGTCATGATATTGAAGAAGGATGGTGGGAACACCAGCTCGAAACTAACAAGACATTGCGCTACATCACTCCTTAACCTTGGTAGGATTTCGGGATCGATCACCTTCTGAGAGATTGCATTGAGGAATGCACATAGCTTCACAATGGCTAATCGAACATTTTCTGGTAGAAGCTCCCTCAATGCAACCGGAAGCAGTTGCGTCATAATCACGTGGCAGTCATGAGACTTTAGTTTCTGGAACTTTTTCTCTGGCATATTTATTATTCCCTTTATATTCGACGAGCAGCCAGACGGGACCTTCATACTGAGCGGGCATTCAAATAAGATTTCCTTCTCTTCTTTGGTAAGAGCGTAGCTGGCAGGACCTTCATACTGCTTTGGAGGCATGCCGTCTTTATCGTGCACACGTTGCTTGTCCTCCCGTGCCTCCGGTGTATCTTTTGTCTTCCCATACACGCCCAAGAAGCCTACCATGTTCACGCAAAGATTCTTCGTCACGTGCATCACTTTGATTGAAGAGTGGACCTCTAGGTCTTTCCAGTAGGGTACGTCCCAAAATATAGATTTCTTCTTCCACATGGGTGCGCGTCCCTCAGCGTCATTCGGAACAGATAGTCCGCCGGGACCCTTTCCAAAGATTACTTGTAAATCATTGACCATAGCAACTATGTGATCACCGGTATGGATGGTGTGCTTCTTCCGGTGATCTGCCTCGCCTTTGAAATGCTTGCCTTTCTTTCGACATTGATGGTTGGTCGGAAGAAATCGACGATGCCCCAGGTACACATTCTTCCTGCATTTGTCCAGGTATATACTTTTGGTGTCATCTAAACAGTGCGTGCATGCGTGGTATCCCTTGTTTGTCTGTCCTGAAAGGTTACTGAGAGCAGGCCAATCATTGATGGTTACAAACAGCAACGCATGCAGGTCAAATTTCTGCTGTTTGTGCTCATCCCACACACGTACACCGTTTCCATTCCACGGCTGTAAAAGTTCTTCAACTAATGGCCTTAGGTACACATCAATGTCGTTGCCGGGTTGCTTAGGGCCTTGGATGAGAACTGGCATCATAATGAACTTCCACTTCATGCACAGCCAAGGAGGAAGGTTATAGATACATAGAGTCACGGGCCAGGCGCTGTGATTGCTGCTCTGCTCCCCAAAAGGATTAATGCTATTCGCGCTTAAACCAAACCATACGTTCCTTGCGTCACCTGCAAAGTCCTCCCAGTACTTTCTCTCGATTTTTCTCCACTGCGACCCGTCAATGGGTGCTCTCAACTTCCCGTCTTTCTTAAGGTCCTCTCTGTGCCATCGCATCAACTTGGCATGCTCTTTGTTTCTGAACAAACGTTTCAACCGTGGCATTATAGGAGCATACCACATCACCTTGGCAGGAACCCTCTTCCTGGGGCGCTCGCCGTCAACATCACCAGGGTCATCTCGTCTGATCTTATACCACAATGCACCGCGTACCGGGCATGCGTTCAAATCCTCGTACGCACCGCGGTAGAGGATGCAGTCATTAGGGCATGCATGTATCTTCTGCACCTCCAATCCTAGAGGGCATACAACCTTCTTTGCTGCGTACGTACTGTCGGGCAATTCGTTATCCTTTGGAAGCTTCTTCTTCAATATTTTTAGTAGCTCCTCAAATCCTTTGCCAGGTACACCATTCTCTGCCTTCCACTACAGCAATTCCAGTATGGTACCGAGCTCTGTGTTGCCATCTTCGCAATTGGGGTACAACCCTTTTTTGTCATCCTCTAACATGCGATCGAACTTCGGCTTCTACTTTTCACTTTCGCACTGTCTCTTTACATCAACAATGACCCAGCGAAGATCATCATCGGGCACATCGTCTGGTTCCTCTTGATCTTCAGCTTCCCCCGTTGCAGCATCACCGTATTCAGGGGGGCACATAGTTGTCATCATCCTTTTCTTCTTCGCTGTCTTCCATCATAACCCCTCTTTCTCCGTGCTTGGTCCAAACATTATAGTGTGGCATGAAACCCTTATAAAGCAGGTGGGTGTGAAGGGTTTTTGAGTCAGAGTAAGACCTCGTATTCCCACAGCTAGGGCATGGACAACACATAAAACCATTCTGCTTGTTTGCCTCAGCCACTACGAGAAAATTATGCACGCCCTCAATGTACTTGGAGGTGCGTCTGTTACCGTACATCCATTGCTGGTTCATCTGCGTGCATTATATATAATTAAGTGTGTCAAAAACCATTACAGAACATCATGAGTAGATAAGTGACCAAATTAATAGAAGTTCATCATCACATTAAAACCAAAGTACATACATAGTTCTCATTGAACAACATATAGCTCTCCAGAGCATCTAATTAAACCATACGTTGAAACTATGTAAAACGTTTCAATGCAACAACAAATGTGATCATAAGCGCAACTACAGTAACAATTGATCCAACGGCATAATGATACCAAGCCTCCGTATGAATGGCATATTTTCTAATCTTTCTAATCTTCAAGCGCATTGCATCCATCTTGATCTTTTGATCATCGACGACATCCGCAACATGTAACTCCAATATCATCTTCTCCTCCTCAATTTTTTTCAATTTTTCCTTCAAGTAATTGTTTTCTTCTTCAACTAAATTTAACCTCTCGACAATAGGGTCGGTTGGAATTTCCGGTTCACATACCTCCTAGATAAAAAAAATCTATGTCACGTTGGTCGGCATAATTGTCATAAACACTAAATGAACCAAATAGTTATAAAAGATAATATATACCACATCCGAGTCATAGACAGGACGAGGGCCGACGGAGGCAGATACCAAAACCATCGAACTATATAATAACAAACAATAATAAAAGTAAGAAAATTACACAAGTATCTATCTAAATCATACAAGTAAGAACTTTTTATTTTAGAAAGAAGATAAGATCAAGAGGCTCACCACGGTGGTGCCGGCGACGAGATCGGCGCGGGCGATCGACGGCGGTGAGGACAGGGACGGGACAGGATGGATCGCTAAACCTAGACAAATCTCGAGGAAAATGGAGCTTGGACAAGGAGCTTCGAGAGAAGAAAGCTTAAGTGTGGCTCGGGCATTTCATCGAACACCTCATGTGCATAGAGGTGAGCTAGAGCACCACAAAGCTCTCCCACGGCCGGCCAGAAAAACAAAGCACTCCACTGCTCTGCTCGTGGGCGAGGGGGTATATATAGGCATCTCATCGGTCCTGGTTCGCGGCTGGAACCGGGACTAAAGGACATGGCGGCGTGGTTTGAGCGGATCTCAAGGTCCCATCTGACTTCAATGGTGGTGTGCGGCGGCGGGAGCGGTGCTCAGCGGAGAAGTGGGGTGGCGGCTGTGGCTCGCGGAGGTGCAGAGGGCCGCGTGGCCGCTGCGACAAGGGGTGGCTGGTCGCGCTGATGCGCGCGGGCGTGCATCTGGCTGGGTGAGCGCGGCGGCATCCTGCTGCACGGATCTGGCGCCATGGCTCGAGTACGGCGCAGCGGTGCTGCTGCAGGGCGGATCAAGGGGCTGCCAGGCACGGTGGTGTGCCAGGGAGGAGCGACCGCGGTTCCAGGCCAGGTGCGGATGCCGGGGCGGCGGCCCCGGGATTGTGGCTGCAATGGCGCGGCTGTTGTCGTGGCTGGAGTGGCAGTGGCGTGGAGTTCGTCGCCGCATGAGGTGCGATGGTGGGGTTTGCGTGGTGGTGGTTGGCTGCAGGTGGTGGAGGTGAGCTCTCCGGCGATCCGAGCGGCTATGGTGCTCTGGTTCCGCAATCCGGTCGTGTGACGAGGAGCTCCGGCGAAAGCATTGCCCCGACCATGGTCAGGACCGGCGACGGCGGCACCTACAGATGTCGTCTACCTTCTTAAAGGCGTCGTTGTGGAGCTCCTTCGGCCTCACGATGGATTTGGCTCTCCGGATGAAATTCCTAGCTTTGGTACTCCGAAGCAGGCGGCGGCGGCGTCTACGTCGTGCCCTCCTTGGAGGCGTCGCTTGGGAGAGGCAGTTGAGGCTGTTGCGAGGGATCTCTCTACCATCAGGGTCAGTGGATGTCAGAGCAACGGCCCCGGACTTGGGCGCCGAGATGGCGGTCTCGGGAAGCGATGCAGCGACGGCTCCATGAGGTAGGGTTGCAGCTCAGCATGGCTTGGGCGGCGTTCTTGAGCTGCGAGGGCGGCAAGGTCGTCGGCTCGGTCAACGCGTTCCAGTGTGGACGGTTGGACTTTATGTCGGGGCGGCGGCCCCGGAAGCGATGCGAAGGCCGTGGTCTGCCGGCGGTTTCCCTGCGGAAGGTGGGTTGCGGGTGGCTGGGTCGTGCGGCGTCGTGGCTCGAGGGCGAGCGGTGGTATGTCGGGGCGGCGGCCCTGAAAGCGGTGCGACGGCCGTGGTTTGCGGGCGGTTTTCCTGTGCAACGCGGGTCACAGGTGGCTGGGTCGTGCGGCGTCGTGGCTCGAGAGCGAGCGGTGGTATGTCGGGGCGGCGGCCCCGGAAGGTGGAGTCGGTTGATCGCGCAGGGCGTAGTGGAGCGATGGATGTCGGGGCGGCGGCTCCGAGATATTGCAGCTTCGAGGAATCCGGCTTCGTGTCGTGTGGGCGACGAGGTTGCCTTCGATTTTGGCCGTTTGCATGTTAATGCATTTGGGCCCAGGTCATGTGGTGTGCATGTCCTTCATTTCTGCAGGACAGTCCCGTGACTGCTCCTCTCATGGTAGTCACGGATTCTTCTTTCCTGCAGCGGTGGATGGCGGCTTGTTGTCTTTCAGCATGTTGTCGGCGAGTGTGGGCTTGGCCTTGTGTTGTTTGATGTGTGCGGTGGAGTGGACTTGGCCCTTGATGTATTGGTTTTCGCTCGGTTTTCCACTAATAAACTGGGCAACTCTCTTCTGCTTATGTTATGAGCGGCATATATATTACAGTCCAGGCAGTTAGGGGCCTGGCCCAGTTATCTTATCGTGTTAGAGGCTTAGCCCAATTATATAATTAGGAGGATTATATAAACTCATGTAAAGACCCGTTTTGAGATGAAGCAAGAAGCAATCATTATTTGCTCGGCTTCCCGATGGGAGCCGGGAGACCTAACCCTAGCCGCCTCTGTTGGGGAACGTAGTAATTTCAAAAAATTTCCTACGCACACGCAAGATCATGGTGATGCATAGCAACGAGAGGGGAGAGTGTTGTCCACGTACCCTCGTAGACCGAAAGCGGAAGCGTTAGCACAACGCGGTTGATGTAGTCGTACGTCTTCACGATCCGACCGATCAAGTACCGAACGCACCGCACCTCCGAGTTCAGCACATGTTCAGCCCAATGACGTCCCTCGAACTCCGATCCAGCCGAGTGTTGAGGGAGAGTTTCGTCAGCACGACGGCGCGGTGACAATCATGATGTTCTACCGACGCAGGGCTTCGCCTAAGCACCGCTACAGTATTATCGAGGTGGACTATGGTGGAGGGGGCACCGCACACGGCTAAAAGATCAAACGATCAATTGTTGTGTCTATGGGGTGCCCCCCTGCCCCCCGTATATAAAGGAGCAAGGGGGGAGGCGGCCGGCCAAGGAGGAGGGCGCGCCAAGGGGGGAGTCCTACTCCCACCGGGAGTAGGACTCCTCCTTTCCTTGTTGGAGTAGGAGAGAAGGAAGGAGGGGGAGAGGGAGAAGGAAAAGGGGGCTGCACCCCTTGTCCAATTCGGACCAGAGGGGGGGTGCGCGCCTCCTTCCTTTTGGCCTCTCTCCTCTATTCCCGTATGGCCCAATAAGGCCCAATACTTCTCCCCGGCGAATTCCCGTAACTCTCCGGTACTCCGATAAATACCCGAATCACTCGGAACCTTTCCGAAGTCCGAATATAGTCATCCAATATATCGACCTTTACGTCTCGGCCATTTCGAGACTCCTCGTCATGTCCCCGATCTTATCCGGGAGTCCTAACTACCTTCGGTACATCAAAACACATAAACTCATAATATAACCGTCATCGAACTTTAAGCGTGCGGACCCTACGGGTTCGAGAACTATGTAGACATGACCGAGACACGTCTCCGGTCAGTAACCAATAGCGGAACCTGGATGCTCATATTGGCTCCCACATATTCTACGAAGATCTTTATCGGTCAGACCGCATAACAACATACGTTGTTCCCTTTGTCATCGGTATGTTACTTGCCCGAGATTCGATCGTCGGTATCTCAATACCTAGTTCAATCTCGTTACCGGCAAGTCTCTTTACTCGTTCCGTAATACATCATCCTAGTGCATTATATATAATTAAGTGTGTCAAAAACCATTACAAAACATCATGAGTAGATAAGTGACCAAATTAATAGAAGTTCATCATCACATTAAAACCAAAGTACATACATAGTTCTCATTGAACAACATATAGCTCTCCAGAGCATCTAATTAAACCATACGTTGAAACTATGTAAAACGTTTCAATGCAACAACAAATGTGATCATAAGCGCAACTAAAGTAACAATTGATCCAACGGCATAATGATACCAAGCCTCCGTATGAATGGCATATTTTCTAATCTTTCTAATCTTCAAGCGCATTGCATCCATCTTGATCTTTTGATCATCGACGACATCCGCAACATGTAACTCCAATATCATCTTCTCCTCCTCAATTTTTTTCAATTTTTCCTTCAAGTAATTGTTTTCTTCTTCAACTAAATTTAACCTCTCGACAATAGGGTCGGTTGGAATTTCCGGTTCACATACCTCCTAGATAAAAAAATCTATGTCACGTTGGTCGGCATAATTGTCATAAACACTAAATGAACCAAATAGTTATAAAAGATAATATATACCACATCCGAGTCATAGACAGGACGAGGGCCGACGGAGGCGGATACCAAAACCATCGAACTATATAATAACAAACAATAATAAAAGTAAGAAAATTACACAAGTATCTATCTAAATCATACAAGTAAGAACTTTTTATTTTAGAAAGAAGATAAGATCAAGAGGCTCACCACGGTGGTACCGGCGACGAGATCGGCGCGGGCGATCGACGGCGGTGAGGACAGGGACGGGACAGGATGGATCGCTAAACCTAGACAAATCTCGAGGAAAATGGAGCTTGGACAAGGAGCTTCGAGAGAAGAAAGCTTAAGTGTGGCTCGGGCATTTCATCGAACACCTCATGTGCATAGAGGTGAGCTAGAGCACCACAAAGCTCTCCCACGGCCGGCCAGAAAAACAAAGCACTCCACTGCTCTGCTCGTGGGCGAGGGGGTATATATAGGCATCTCATTGGTCCTGGTTCGCGGCTGGAACCGGGACTAAAGGACATGTAGTCCCGGTTTCAGCCACGAACTGGGACCAATGGTTGTGGGCCAGGAGCGAGGCCCATTGGTCCTGTTCGTGTCTGGAACCGGGATCAAATGGTCCAGACGAACCGGGACCAATGCCCCACGAGGCCCGGCCGGCCCCCTGGCCTCACGAACCGGGACCTATGCCCCCATGGGTCCTGGTTCATGACTGAATTGGGACTAATGTGCTGGCCCGGCCTGGAGCAAAGCCCTGATTCTACTAGTGCTGGCCCATACCGGCCCGCCCAATATTTTGCATTCTTTTACACCTAGCTGAGCCTGATGGCTTATACCGGCCTCATTATTTAACTACTCCCTAGTTGATTGTCTAGAGCATGTACCGGGCCATTCCCGTGTGGATGCCGACTGGAACTCATGGATCAAGTTGTGGGGCATGAATGGACCATCAAAAAAACTCAAAGTCTTTGCTTGGCGGCTCACTCAAACGTCTCTCCCCACGGGTGATGTCCGATATCACAGGAACATAGCAGATAAGGCAGTATGCTCTGTCTGCAACTCATCTTTTGACTCATGGCGACATTCCCTCTTTGGCTAGATGTTTGTGTGGGCTTTAGCGGGCGAGGAGCCAACGGAAGTGATCATTTCAAACCATACAGAGGACGCAAAGCTATGGATGTTCTGGCTTTTGGACACGGTCCCTTCGGACATTATCACGCGTATGCTGGTGACTATGTGGAGAATCTGGTGGGCTAGGAGACGGGCTATACATGATGAACAATTTCAGAGCCCTATGAGCACCTCTTGTTCCATCAAAAAAATCTGGAGGACATGGAGGTTGTTCCGGTTCGTTCTTCAGTTTTGCCTAAGAGCATCTCCAAGAGAGGCGGAGCGCTAAAATAGTTTTACAGCGCCAATGTACCGCTTTTAGCGTGCTGCGGTCAACATTGGTTTTCTAGATGCACAAAAACGTGCGCCCAAAAGAACACGCAGCGCAAATTATGAAGCGTGCGCGATCTGGCGCCCAACATTTGCAGCGTGCGATAGTGCTTTTAAGCGGTGCGTTAAATTTTTTTACGCGCGCACTATTTCACAGCATCTGCTATAGCGTCTCCGGCGCTCAGAAAGGACGGTTTTTAACGCGCGGAGCAGTTTTTGGGCGCTTGTTGGAGATGCTCTAAGGGCTCGTATGTTCAACACAGGAGCATACATGCAGACATCAGGGGCCTGCTTGTAACATTGGGTATCCAGCATACGTCTTCACCATTGGTTCCACGAACGGGTCGGCTCCCGCCTGATGAACTCGGCGTGAAGTTTAACGTCGACAGTAGTATCTCCAGGAGTGGTTCCCGCGGAGCAGCAACAATAGTCTGCCGAGACAAGTACGACAATTACCTTGGAGCTTCCGCAATCGTTTTAAGGCGGGAGCACAATGGATCAGCTCACTCTCTTGTTAAGGCGGCTTCTTCTTTACCTTTTGGACGTCATGTGTGGCTCCCTATTATGCCCAATATAATCTATATCTCTATGACCATTGATACTAAATAAAGGTTTACAGTTTCTCAAAAGAAAAAAAACTTGATGGTTGGAAAAATTATTGTTGAGTTGATCACATTATTTACGCTTCATCATGAACTTCACTCTGCAATGAATCACATCTACCGCATGCACGTCTGGACGTGTGTATATATATGGCATACGATGGTATATGTCCACTAATCAGGGTCTCAACGGACCACCGTCGGGATACCCACTCCGTCTGGTGAAGTGCTGGCCTTCCATCCCAAGGACGGCAGGAGAGCTGCTGGTGGAAGCACCGGCGTCGATGTGCTGCAACCTGCTACCCATCGCCGGCGGCGCCGGCCTCCAGTGCCGCTTCCTCTGGTTGATGAACCAGTTGTTGATCTGCCTCGTGTCGAGCCCCGTCGACTCCGCCAACGCCAGCTTCTCCGGTTCCTGGAATGCACGCACGTATGGCGCCATTAGCGCTTTTGAAGCTCCAACCAAGATACGTAACGATCTCCATGCATGCACGCATGAACCCAAAAGCACTCGTACATAGCCAAGCACGTACCGATGGGTAGGGCCATCCTTGGTGCAGCTGCCACCAGTGCAGGAGCCTCTGGCACGCCTCCCTCGGCAGCCTCCCGCTCTTCTTCTTCTTCCCGGAGAGGTCCCTCCAGAGGCTTCTCAGGTAGCCGCTGTACTTGTCCAGGAGCTGGCTCGTCAGCTGCTTGCCCTCGCCGGAAGGCAGGCCGGCGACGTCGCCGGTCTCCTGCTCATCTTCGGAAGAACCCCCGCACTCGTTGTAGTTGTTGCCAGTTGCTTAAGACACGGCGATCCAGCAAATAACCAACATATGGTCAGTAATTAATAAGTTTCTTCTAACGAGCCAACGTTAGAGTTAGATAGAAACATACCGTCTCCGTCCGTGAATAAATGTACTTCTAACTTTTGTCCCAAGTCCAAAGTTTTAAATTTTGACCAACTTTATAGGAGAAAGTAGTAGCATTTATGACATGGGTGTGGCTAGATCTCAGTCGATTGAGACTTAATCAAGTCTCAGTCAAGTGATATAATATGCAAGAAGAAAAACGAAAAACTGAAAATAAATTTTTGCACGAATCTCTATGCAAAATCAAAGGAAGATAGTATCGACTGAGACATAACGAAGTCTCAGTCGACTGAGACTTAGCGAGGCTGTTATGACATTGATCCCTCCATCAGCAAATAAGTGTACTTCTAACTATTGTCCTGAGTCATAGTTTTGAAATTTGATCAACTTTATAAAAAAAATAGCAGTATTTATGACACCAA
This sequence comes from Triticum aestivum, assembly GCF_018294505.1. Classification (NCBI taxonomy): domain Eukaryota; kingdom Viridiplantae; phylum Streptophyta; class Magnoliopsida; order Poales; family Poaceae; genus Triticum; species Triticum aestivum. Next base: position 8,698,473 of record NC_057805.1, read on the forward strand.
ATTAGTATCACTAGATTCGTTTTGAAATGTACTTTCATAATATATCAATTTGATGTTATATATGTTATTACTTTTTTCTATAAATTTGGTCAAAATTTTAAAACTTTGAAGGGCAAAAGGTAGAAGTTTTCGCGGACACAGAGAGAGAGAGTAGTGTACTATAAATTGACGTAAATATTGTCACTAGATCTATGGGTTTGCTTTTGCTACCATTGATCAGCTGCTGGCTGCACATGTAACCACCAAATTACCACAGAACAAGCCTGCACGCCCCACCAGCACCACCATGACATCCAAGATCCAACATCGAACTGACCATGCATGGTCTCTCTTCCAGATCAAGCAAACTGATCCTATATATGTGCAATCATGCAGGCACAAAAAGCTAGATAATAATCGGGCGGTACGGCCATCGGAGGCAGAGAACATTTCAGTCAGACGTTCACATGCCCATGCATGTATGCCTGGCGAGATCGCAACGTTCACATGCCCATGCATGTGTGTGTGGTGCCTCACTGCCTATGAACTGTCGACCCATGCATCAACGGGCGTCTCCGCACGGGAGTATGTCACTGTGCGTGTCTGTCGTGTTGCAGCGTTCAACCATGGCAACCCTGGTGCGGTAGCGGGTAGCTGGCCAAGCAGTTGCCTTGCCATGTGGCCGTACGGGCCGTTTCAGCATGCATGTTCCTCCATGCTTCTCTTTTCGAAGAAAAGGCAATGTGTGTCTCATACAGTACTCCTCATGATCTGACTACTCTCATAATGGAGCATCTAGCTAGCAATCAAGATTTGAGACAGCTAAGTTTTGTGTTTGATTTGCGATATGTACAATGTCAAATCAGTATCATTAGATACACCATAAATATATTTATATTTTCTTTATTTGATATTGTAGATGCTAATATAACCATTCTATAAACTTGATCAAGCATATAAATGTTTGGCTTTTGAAAACAGCAACATGTCTTGTATACTGAAACGAAGGGGGTATATATGAACCTAGCTCTAAGAGCAAGCAAGGCTAATAATTAAGAGACCCAACTGCTTGCTCTATTTCGCCACATCATATATAGTCATCTAAAAGCACATCCATATGATAGACGCTAGCTCTACATATTATGTCACTAATGTCTTACTCATCTTCTTCTCTCGCAAAGTGTGTTGGAGTCCATATTACAGCTGGCTATAAGTTTATAATCCACTCCTCCCCCCCCCCCCCCCCCCCCCTAAATCATAATAAACTAGGTGGCAACTCTTATGGCCCGATTATTGCCCGGTTCAACAGTGGTTTCATAGATAGCTACGGTAAATAAATAAAGAATGTTAGTGGGTTTTGTCCCGGTTTAACAAGGGGGCATATATGTTTCTAAGTTGACTAGAAATACTTCTTGCTAACTCAAGAGATGTCAGTGGGTTTTGTATCTAATTAAAATTTGGTTGTTACATGTTCAACCACTAGAGGGTGATGTTTGTTTTGCCACGCCATTCTTCAGTCCTGAGCTAAGTTTTTTTTTTCAGGCTATTACGGCTGGTTGCTTCATTGTGTGTTTCACCACAGGTAGGCGGGCTTTTAATTACATTTATGTTTGTTTGTTTTCATTAGCTAGATAGGGTAGTTGGTGTGCGAGGTATACTAAATCGTTTTGTGTGTGGGTGTGTTGTTCTTACACGTAACACATAAATTAACATATGGGTGTCACACGTTCACCTAGAAGTAGACCCAAACGTAACACACATAGATCGATTTTCGCTCCCTTATTAGTGGCCCTATCAGTGACCCCTTAAGCCCCGACACACCAGAAGCTAGCATTCCTAGGGAGCTTAGTATCTTAAGTAGATGTACAATCGCATATTTCTACACTAAAGGTGCCTATATTTTCTTTACTAAACTCTCGTATTTTATTGTGACCAGAATACAAGTTCGCTCAAGTTGTTTGGTCTATAGTCGAGGTGGCCTTAAATTTATCCATCTTGTAATGTGCATAATATTTTTGACACCTGGTTGTGGGTATCAATAAGAAGCTTTCCTCTCATATCTTGATTGGGGTGACGCCTTATCTTGGGTTCTTTCGCTATCCAAGAACGATGTGCTTTTTGACAAAAAGAAGACTCGTACTCCTTTGCGGGTTATACACTCATTTACGTGTTGGTTCCATAAAAGGTCTATCCTTCAGTGGTCGGAGCACATGTAGTTGCTTAAACTAGCATTGGTACCCTTTAGAGTATTCTCTGACCCTCTTTAGTTCAACTAAACAAACTAAATTTTCAAAAGTCACCCCACTCCTATATGTTTGGTACATTTTGTTGAGCTAAGAAGAGTCGGAGGGAACCCTGGGGGGCACAAATTTACATCATGTTTACCCCACATGGATGCCTGTTTAGTGTATGGCTCGGGTGCAAGTTGTCTACCCCAGCGCCCCAAGACATTCTTCATCTTTTTTATGTCAGGTGACGACACTGTATTTTTTTGGGGTGGGCGGCGCGGGGGGGGGGGGGGGGGTGGATTGTCGACTTGATGCCATGTTTGTGTCAAAATCCCTTCTATCAATTTTTTTTTTGCCACTTCAAGACATTTAGGGCCCCTTTGATTCATAGGATTTAACCTATATGAATTTTTTCTAAGGATTTCCTACTGCATTTCATAGGAACTTTAGTGTCCACTCAAACCTCTTCATAAGAATCCTTTGGTTTTCATGTGATGCTATCATCAAACAAACTGCAACCTTGTAGAATTCAAATGGGCATGACATTACAATCCTACGTTTTTCCTATTCCCATGTTTTGGAATCCTATGAATCAAATAAGGCCTTAGGAGTCCTATATAATTAAGCTAGAGGTTCGGGAATTATACATGTACACCACATGGTACACGCTACAGTGCTACAGCGACACTTGTTTTCTTTCATAGATGATGACAAATAAGTACGAGTATAGGAAGGCTGCAACTTTCTTGTCACTGTTCGAAACTCCCAACCCCAAAAAGATAAACCCGCAAAAACAACTTAATGTACTCCCTCTGTAAACTAATATAAGAGGGTTTAGATCACTATTTTTAGTTATTTAAATGCTCTTATATTAGTTTACAGAGGGAGTAATAATTAAGCATGCACACACACCTAGTGCAAACGAGTCGATATGGGCCTCAGCACTCCTCAAGAACTCGTTGGCTTCTTGGATTTGCCTCGTGAGCTCCTGACTGTACATCACCAGCATATCACGGTAGGTCTCCTGCACATACACACAAAAGCATATCGCTAGATCCATGTATGCAAATAATTCAGCCAGCTAAGCTAATCATATTACCATGAACTGGTCGAGCTCTGGGTCTGCCGGTTGTTCCTGCATGTCATCTGAACTTGGCTGGAGCTCGTCGACGAGGGAGGAGAGCCGACCTACGATTTCCGGCGGCGCTCCGACCTTGGGGATGAGGTAATAACCAAATAAGAAACAGCACGGCAGCAAGATACAAGCTGTGTTCGTCTATATATGCACTTACTTTCCGGCAGTCTATGAAGGCTCCTAGGAGAGCCGGATAGAGAGGGTGCGACATGATCTTGGCCTTGATCGTGTCAGATGATCTCCTGTTGCAGCTGGACTTTCCACGGTGTTCTGGTGCCGGGAGCGGCGCCGCGGGCGGCGCCTTTTCCGGTGGTGAAGTCGATGTAGAGGCTGCGTGCTGATCCATCGCGACGAAGAAAGGGGTATTGGCTGCGGCTCTGGGGCCGCCCCCAGGAAGAGGGAGCCGATCCATGAGTTGGTTGTCCGGCTGGTGACTCGGCCGGCGAGGTCTAATCGTCGGAGGAGGCCTATTTAGGGCAAATGGAAGTTTTCTATTCTGTTGCCTTAAATTCTGGATTGATTTGTGTGCGTGCGTCTGGTTTGCAGTTACTGTCCGGGAAGCACAGTAGCTGGACAGTCATATGTGAGGAGGAAAAGGGTCCAATAATCGAAGGGGACAACATATATAGTCGCTGTTAGTGCGCTGTTCATGAAGTGCACGGCTGCACTGCCGTGAGCAAAATCGATCCTACCAAAGATCATAGTTTTTTTTGAGAGAGAGAAAGAGAACCAAAGATCATAGTTTCAAGAGTTATTTTAGTTTTTTACGTACAGATCACGCCTTTTGGAAAACAATCATTAAATCATCAATTCTGCTCTTAGGATATCACAACTGTTAGATCAACATTATTGTACTCGATCCATTGGTCCATCAGTTTACTTATTAGTAACTCACAACCGTTAGATCTAAATAAGTGTACTTAACCATGGCATACCAGCTGGATCTACATAATCCTACCTACATAGATCGCATCTGTGAGGTCTTCATTATTGTATTCCGCAAAAAAAGATCTTTATTATTTCTATCTCTATCTATATCTATTCTATATACTAGTCATCAACCCGTGCGCCTGCACAGGCTAGGAACTACTCTATTTCAGCATTATTGTGTAAATTAAAAACATAAATTCTTACTGCTTTAGAGTTTGTATGAATGAATAGTTGTCCAAAAGGAGGGCAACCTCTTCCCTTAATGAGCCAGGATTTTCCAATAGATATTGACCATTAAATTTTAAATTTAATGGCTAAATTAGTTCTGCTGATGTGGATTAACGCAGATGCGGATTTTGTTTCCTGAGCTTGAGCTGAGACTGTGAGAAGTTGGCACTTTTTAGTGCGGGGCATGAATTAAATTTTATTTGTACGTCTTTGTTTCCCAAGGAAAGAAGACATGTTTTTTTTCATAGCTTGGACGTGGGAGTTGGGGACTCCTTTTTGTATGCGTGGCCCTAATCCTATTTATGCATATCGTGTTCCCTTCCCTTAAGAAAGAATGATTTCTAATAGATTTGACTATAAAATTTTAAATCTAATGGCTAAATTAATTTTACTGTTGTGGATTAACGCGGATGCGGATTTTGTTTTCCTGAGACCGTGCGAAGTGGACAGTTTTTAAACGTGGGGCATGACTTTTTATTTGTATATAAAAATTTGTTTCCTTTTGAAGGAAAGAAGGCACGTTGTTTTTTCTTAATAGCTTAGGAGTGGGAGTTTTTTTTTCTAATACAGTACATACGCAGACACTCATATATACCCACTCATTCATATGAACACACACGCACGCCCTACCCCTATGACCATCTTCGAAAGACTAAACCGACATATCAGTCTCCTCCCACTGAACACTCATCGTCAGAGATCCTAAAATAAATCCAGAAATAAATGCAAGCATCAGGATTTGAACCCAGGCGGGCTGGAAATATCACTATCCACCTAACCATCTAACCACAGATTGGTTTGTGTGGGTGGAAGTTGAGGACTCCATTTTGTATGTGTGGCCTTAATCCTATTTATGTACATCATGTTTCCTTCCCTTAATGAGCCGCGATTTCCTAATAGTATTGAATCCTCAAAAAAAACTAGTAATTGTGTACGTGCAATGCACGTTGATATTAGGTAATATATTAATTATACGGAAATAGTAGGTAGGATATTATTTGCGTATTAATTATATACGGAAATAGTAGATAGTACGTACTTCTACATGGTTTCCTTCCTAAAACAGTAATGCATGACGCGAAGCAGTGCGTCCCTTTTTGGTTAGCCGTCCGTTCCCGGGTCGCTCGCCGTGTCAAATGGGCCGTGGCTGTCCTCCCGCCACCTCCGTCGCTCCGACGTTCTTCGCGGTGAAGCCATCCATGTCCTATGGAATGGAATGGAGTGGCCGTACAACAGCGCCAGGGCAAGCAGGTGCTGATATACATGCACGCACGCACATGTGGCGCTACTTTGTCTTGTGTGGATCGTCGCGTCGCTCTCCGCGACCCCGACCCCGTCCCCTCCGTGAGGTGAGGTCGACCGGCCGCCGATTCGCCGCGGCGTCCCATTGGCCGTTCATGCGAGCCGGGCTCTGCAGTGTGAGAAAGAATGGCACGCACGCGTCGGGCCGTTGGCTCCACCATCCCCGTCCCCGAATCTTGCTACTGCCCTTGCCGCCGGCGTGTGGGCAGCCGGAGACCGCGTTCCGTTCGCCCTACGTGCAGCCAGCGGAGGCCGGCCGGTGCGCGCATCGTGACCACATATGCACGAGCCGCGGCCGCCTCTGCTACGGCTCCAGTCCGCGCGCGAGGCATGGCCACGGTGCGCACGATCACCGCGCCCAGCTCGCTGGCTGCCCGGAGACGTCTGCATTCTGGTCGTGCCTCGAGTACTGTGTATGTTTGGTGGAATATGCTTGGTGTCATGTCGGTCATCTCATACAGGATTCCAGGACTAATCGATGTACGGCCATATGTAGGGGCGCGCCTGATCAAATTGCATCCGTCCACCTCTATGCTCTTTCTTTTCGAGAAGCACCTTTAACTTCATTCATGCACATCACAATTACAGGTACACTGATTTTTGGATTTAAAATCCAAGAAAATACAAAGTCGACTAAGAATTACAATGAGATCTCTTAAAAAACACCTTCTTCGTGGTATCAATATCTGCTCGAAGAAATACTCCAAAGGCTTCGGTAAAGAAACTGCAATTAAACTGGAGCAACAATGTTGTCACTGTTTCACTCATACGAACATTACCAACAATGGTTTTTGAAAGCGCCTTGAGTCGCCCATCTGCCGATGTAGTGAACAACGGGTGTTCATACCCCTGACCATGCACCGGCAAGTTGCAGCCTCTGTGCCGGGAAGGACGCGGCAGATGATGGGCCCATTCCAGAGCACTCAAGACATGGTGGATCAATACCGTGAAGAAGACCTCCACGCAGGTCATCTAGAAGTTCTAAAGATCATCCAAGGCTTGAGGATTGATCAAGGCAAAGGTTGTCGGGAAGCAAGCCTTCTCGGGAATGAACTTCCTACACTGCTGGCAAGCACAAGGACCGGCGAGCCCCAAGCTCCCTGACGCTACACATACCTACCCGCCAGCAACCCGCTGACAGGTGGTGAGAGCGCAGTGACCTGTCACCAAGTGGCAGGCGCGCAGGTGGTTAGGTAGAAGTTGTCGGGCCATGTGGAGAACCACGCTAGAAGATTACCTCTCAGCACCAAGATGGCACTTGGAGGCGAGTGGACCTAATTTTTTCCGATCGCGGTGGCGACTGTGGCACGAGAAACCCTCACAAGAAGTTCTTGTTAGGTCCAAGGACTAGCATAAGAGGAGAGCCACGTAATCTTTCCACCACTATGCTCTCTTTTACTTAAACCTGTTCATGGGTGGCCCGTCCCGGCAGGCCTGGCCCGAAGCATGGCGTCCGGGCCAGGCTCAGTCCTTAGCTTCCATACATGGCTGCATGAAAAATACGTACTGCAAGGCAATATGCCACAACACTCCCCAAGGAAGATGGTTGTTTTTAAGTTCCAAATGTTACAAAATGGTAGAGAGATCATGGAGCTTTGGACTGGTTTGTGTCTAGGTTATTCAGAATAAAGATAACTTCCTTATTGTGGCCATTAATATTAGAAATATAAATTACAAACAACTGAACAATTGATTTTTGACACCCTAATTATTGTGGCCATGAACATTAGAAATATAAATTGCAAACTCTCGAACAATTGATTTTGGACACCCTAAAAAAAGCAGAATAGAATTGCTTGATTGACTTAGAAAAGTTAGTTTGGTTTTCAGATGCTTGCGCCACCTCATTAATCCGTGGCATGGCCTCCTACCATCATCATCATGCGGTCTCGCTTGTGCCACATCATTGATCCGTGGCATGGTCTTCCCTCTGCCCATGGGCATCCTCTCCGAAGCTCAACCCAACCATCTAAAGCCATCTCTATCTCTATATATACTAGGAGTAGTGATTCATCCGTGTGCGGGGTGCGCGTGCGACTTGGACTTGGGGCTTGAGTGAGGGTGAGGGTCACTCTGAGGCATTAACCGGACACGTATAGTGGAGCAGTCATTCGGAATAGGTCCAAGTGGAGCGTGGTAGCAGCATCTATAGCATGACATAGAGATTTGCAAAGTACACACGGATCTGAACGTAGGAGACCCATTGACTAAAACCTCTCTCACAAGCAAAACATGATCAAACCCCAAAACGCATTGGGTGTTAATCACATGGCGATGTGAACTAGATTATTGACTCTAATGCAAGTGGGAGGCTGTTGGAAAATATGCCCTAGAGGCAATAATAAAATAGTTATTATCATATTTACCGTTCATGATAAATGTTTATTATTCATGCTAGAATTGTATTGACTGGAAACTTAAATATATGTGTGAATATATAAACTACACCGTGTCCCTAGTAAGCCTCTACTAGACTAGCTCATTGATCAAAGATGGTTAAGGTTTCCTAACCATGGACATGAGTTGTCATTTAATAACGGGATCACATAATTAGGAGAATGATGTGATGGACAAACCCAACCGTAAGCTTAGTATTAGATCGTTTAGTTGTTTGCTACAACTTTCTTCATATCAAGTATCAATTTCTTAGACCATGAGATTATGCCACTGCTGGATACCGGAGGAATACTTTATGTGTTATCAAACATCACTTAATAACTGGGTGATATGTCTCCACCGTATCTACTTTTCCTAACGCTTTTGCTTTTGTTTTGGACTCTAATTTGCATGATTTTAATTGGCAACTCAGCTACTAATACTTGCAAATATTCTTTGGCTTCCCTTGTGTCGAATTTATAAATTTGGGTTGAATACTCTACCCTCGAAAACTGTTGCGATCCCCTATACTTGTGGGTTATCAAGACCTTTTTCTGGCGCCGTTGCCGGGGAGCATAGCTATATTTGTTGAGTCACTTGGGATTATTATCAATTTATCACTATGAAGAATCTGAAGGATACAAAGACTAAGATTTTTCCCTCTAAGACGAGGGGAGGTAAGGAACTGCCATCTAGCTCTGCACTTGATTCACCTTCTGTTATGAGTAAACTTGCAACACCACGACATGCTATTAACTCTGATATGTCGCAAGTTATCGATGATGCTACTTCTATGAATGCTACTCATGATGATGCTAGTACCTTGCTTGATGATGATGTGCCACTAGTTGATTTTCTTGATGAACAAATTGCTAGAATTAGAGAGAAAGAAATTATTGAAACTGATGAAGAGCTTGAAACTGAAAATCTTGAAACACCTATTGGACCTAGCTCTTCTGGATATGAATTTCCTACGATACCGGAAGGTTATGTTATGGATGAGGAGACAACTAGAGACTTTCTTGCTTGCAATGATAAATATGATCTTAAGAAATTATTATGCAAACTGAAAGAAAAATCTTTGAATGCTAGAATGAAATGTGATCCTAAGTTTGCTACTTCACCTATCTTTGTTAATGATAAGGATTATGAATTCTCTGTCGACCCAGAGTTAATTACTTTGGTTGAATCTGATCCTTTCTATGGTTATAAAACTGAAACTGTTGTGGCACATCTTACTAAGTTCAATGATATAGCCACCCTATTTGCTCATGATGAGAAGATTAGCTATTACTATATCCTCAAATTATTTCCGTTCTCATTAAATGGTGATACTAAGACTTGGTATAATACTCTTGCTCCTGGTTGTGTGCGCAGTCCCCAGGATATAATTTACTACTTCTCTGAAAAATATTTTCATGTTCATAAGAAACAAGCTGCCTTACAGGAAATATTTAACTTTCTGCAAATTAAAGAAGAGAGTCTCCCACAAGCTTGGGGGAGGCTTCTCCAATTGCTTAATGCTTTGCCTGATCATCCTCATAAGAAAAATAAAATACTTGATATCTTAATAATCGAGGGTTTCAGTTTTTTATATTAATAATCGAGGTCCAGTCTGCTCTTTTTCACTGATGTAGTTTCCTCATGCAGGTGCAATAGAGATCGTGTGCGTGAGGAAGAAGGCGCTCAACATCACCAGCGAGTCCATTGGCCTGCCCGCGTGAGATCTACTTCAGCCGCTAAAGGTGCCCAACGGTGGTGTAGCTTGGTGACCGAAAGGTTACCGCCGCGTCCCTTTGTTTTGGACGCCATCACCGACGGTATGGCGTTGGCTGTGTGTCTAGACAGTACGGCTTCGGTGGGCTACCTCCTTGTTGGCCACTACTCCGACTTCCCCCACATGGCGATTGGGTGGTGGCTGCCACGTCCTCGGTTCTGGTGATTTTGTGGTCTCCTCCCACTCTCACTTGTGATTATCAAGGGGTCTTGTTTATTTGAGAGCAGATTGGCAATGCTTCAACTGGAGCTTGGTGTTGTAAAAGCTTGTGTTTAGACTGATGTTGTACAATCTGAACCTGCTGTCATTTGTGTTGTTATAAGCAGCATCTTTGTCTTGTATTGTGTTGTTAGAGAAACCTGACTTGATTCTCTGAATTCATGTTCTTATTACAGGAGACGAGAGAATATCTAAAGAGAAGAAATGAAGAAATACCTGGAAGCCAAGCCAATGGGATGTTTGATATGCTCAAGAAGGGCTACCTGGAGCTGAAGTAGCTGTCTGGCTCTACGCGGTGTGGTGATCTATCTTATCTGGGTTGTCGAAGAAAATCCCTATTTAGTTGGTCACCCCCACAAGTGAAGACTGGACCCTTCCTTCCTTGCTGGGATGATGCATATGTTTTTGGTTCATTTATATCTTGTTGTGGACAAATCCCTGTGGATACATGTAATCATCAGCCAATGAATGTATGTATGCATATATTGTTGCTGAAAGATGCAATCAAACTAAATGCATCTTGTTCTTTGAGGATCGAAAGAAGGATCTGTTGATCGCATGCCTAATCAATGTCCTTGTTTGAGGATCCATGCCTATGGATGGATGTTACCAGATCTATTTGGTTTGCTTGTAAAAGCTAGCTAGCACACACACTTCCTGTGAAATCACAGAAAAGAGACTACCCATGCCAATGAACATGAACCAAGGACGGCTTGAACATTATTAGAAAGATAAATTGCAAACTCTAAACCAATTAATTGATTTTGCTCTGTGTTCTTGGTGACTTGAGAGCAGAAAGAAACTGAGGACAACGAGAGAGACTGCGTCTACGCAGGAGGTGCAATCCATATAAAGGAAACACACACGGGAGTGTCGGCACAAGGCGTCAAATTTCATCGCAGCATCGGATTCCACAGGCATCGGATTCCAGCATCCCTGGAAACTTGTGGCAAAAAGAAAAAAGCGGACTTGTCGCGTCGGCAGCAACAACATCGTTGTCTGTGGCCCGCAAAACAGCAGCAGCTGAGGCCGCCTCATACATTGGCATCATGGCCCACAATGCCATCACGGTTCTGTCGCGGCCAGCCTGCGCCTGCCAATTCATGTTATCCGCTGGCTGCCGCCTGGGCGCGTGGTGGCAGGTGCCACACGTCGGCTGCCACACCTGCCGCCACGGCTGTGGGGTACTTTTTTGCCAAATTGATCCAGAGGTAGTCCTTTTTTGTCAATTCGTCTCGGCAAGTGGTTTTTTTGGACAAAAATTCGAAACCACTTGGCGTCAAGAAGTGCTCCGCCATGACCGTGAGTTTCCTTCTCCGTCGTGCTCTCTGGTGGCTCTCAGGTTGTTGGATCTTCTCAAGATTTCTCATTTTGATGTTCTTTTATGGGAGGATGAGAGAGTGGCGTCCAACAGCCACGGATAACTATGACAAGCTTCCTATGGATTGATAGCTAAGGTAATGGTTTTGTTGTGTTGGTTGACTAATTTGTCTACCTATGCATTGTGGGTTCTCATCTTTTCATGATCATTGCTCCCAAAAATGACGCAGTAACTATCAAAACAGAGGAAGTTATAACATGTTCGGTTATTTTTTTGATTTTGCAACTATATGCTTTGGTGCCACTCTGGATGTAGCAGCCTAGCAAAGTTCTGTATGGAAATGATTGCCAAGGTTCCCACAATTACCAGGATGTGAGTTTTGACTTTTGGTATTTGCAAAATCAAGATACCTTTAAGAAATGACTTGATTTATCATAGTGATTTTAGGGTGGGGTTTTCCTACAAATTTCCCTTTCCTGACTACTGTTTTACTGGTTTGCTTGATGAATGATAGACTACATTAGAAGGTCATGCAGGGTAGTTTATCATTGAATTCTTCTTGCTTTTGTTCTGACTTCTAAATTTGATTCGTGAGATACTAAATATTATATGAAGAAAAGACCTAGGTAAGATATTGCTCTTGGGTCGGATACGAGTACTGATGGATCACGGACATTAACATAGCTTTCATTTCTCCTACTAAGATAGGTATTCATTTGTTTTTTTTGGGTTTAACTGATGTTTTCATGGTTGGGATCTTCGAATGTCCTTTGGGAGTTGGGACGTCGATCATTCTCATTGATGAACCTATTGTGTTAATACTTATCTGCTTCACTTGCCAGTTGATGCTATTTTCTCTCTACTTTGAATTTTGATAGTTGACATATTGTAGAGCATTGCCGGCTTAAAGTATCACAATCTCACGCTCTCTACAGCAGATGTCACACTTTACTATGCAGCAGCCCAAAGATATATTTTTTATTTCCATTTCAATGTTTTTGAAGGATAATATGTTACGGTTTTGTCAACTTTGGTGTTGTGCTCCACAAAGTTGTTGTGTCGTGTAGCTTGATGCAAGGGGTCTCCAGAAATATGATGCGATATTTTTCGAGGAACTTTTTTTTCGAGGAACAAATATGATGCGATATAAAAATAAAGATAATAAAACTAGATCTCGCTCCCGTGCGGCTCCACGGGCTGCACCGGGGCGCCCAAACTCCGGCTGCCTAGGGGCCCTCGTTCTCCTCCTCTCCCCTCACCGCCGACGGAGGGCGTCGCCGGGCAAAGCTCGGGCGGCGTCGGTGGCGGTGGGGCCGTATGGCGGCGTGGTTTGAGCGGATCTCAAGGTCCCATCTGACTTCAATGGTGGTGTGCGGCGGCGGGAGCGGTGCTCAGCGGAGAAGTGGGGTGGCGGCTGTGGCTCGCGGAGGTGCAGAGGGCCGCGTGGCCGCTGCGACAAGGGGTGGCTGGGCGCGCTGATGCGCGCGGGCGTGCATCTGGCTGGGTGAGTGCGGCGGCATCCTGCTGCACGGATCTGGCGCCATGGCTCGAGTACGGCGCAGCGGTGCTGCTGCAGGGCGGATCAAGGGGCTGCCGGGCACGGTGGTGTGCCAGGGAGGAGCGACCGCGGTTCCAGGCCAGGTGCGGATGCCGGGGCGGCGGCCCCGGGATTGTGGCTGCAATGGCGCGGCTGTTGTCGTGGCTGGAGTGGCAGTGGCGTGGAGTTCGTCGCCGCATGAGGTGCGATGGTGGGGTTTGCGTGGTGGTGGTTGGCTGCAGGTGGTGGAGGTGAGCTCTCCGGCGATCCGAGCGGCTATGGTGCTCTGGTTCCGCAATCCGGTCGTGTGACGAGGAGCTCCGGCGAAAGCATTGCCCTGACCATGGTCAGGACCGGCGACGGCAGCACCTACAGATGTCGTCTACCTTCTTGAAGGCGTCGTTGTAGAGCTCCTTCGGCCTCACGATGGATTTGGCTCTCCGGATGAAATTCCTAGCTTTGGTACTCCGAAGCAGGCGGCGGCGGCGTCTACGTCGTGCCCTCCTTGGAGGCGTCGCTTGGGAGAGGCAGTTGAGGCTGTTGCGAGGGATCTCTCTACCATCAGGGTCAGTGGATGTCAGAGCAACGGCCCCGGACTTGGGCGCCGAGATGGCGGTCTCGGGAAGCGATGCAGCGACGGCTCCATGAGGTAGGGTTGCAGCTCAGCATGGCTTGGGCGGCGTTCTTGAGCTGCGAGGGCGGCAAGGTCGTCGGCTCGGTCAACGCGTTCCAGTGTGGACGGTTGGACTTTATGTCGGGGCGGCGGCCCCGGAAGCGATGCGAAGGCCGTGGTCTGCCGGCGGTTTCCCTGCGGAAGGTGGGTTGCGGGTGGCTGGGTCGTGCGGTTTCTCATAGTCATAGGAACATGTATAAGTCATGAAGAAAGCAATAGCAACATACTAAACGATCAAGTGCTAAGCTAACGGAATGGGTCAAGTCAATCACATCATTCTCCTAATGATATGATCCCGTTAATCAAATGGCAACTCATGTCTATGGCTAGGAAACATAACCATCTTTGATCAACGAGCTAGTCAAGTAGAGGCATACTAGTGACACTCTGTTTGTCTATGTATTCACACATGTATCATGTTTCCAGTTAATACAATTCTAGCATGAATAATAAACATTTATCATGATATAAGGAAATAAATAATAACTTTATTATTTCCTCTAGGGCATATTTCCTTCAACCTCCTGCCAACGCCTCCGCCTCCTCCCTCGCGCACGACGGCGCCCAGCCGCCGGCGACCGCGAGTTCGCCCTCGTCCAGCCCCCTCCTTCCCCTACACCCTCCGGCCTAGACCTAGTAGAACCCTAGTTCCTACCACTTTGGTATCAGCTAGCTCGATTCCGATCATGTCTTCTACACCACCGCCCACCCCACCCGCACCGCTGCCCACCACCGCCGCGCTGCTGCCCATCACCACCGTGTCGCTGTCCTCCCCACCCGCGCCGCTGGTCCCCACCTCCGGCGCCCCCACCGCCCAGCTGCCGCCGCCCGCCACCGTCTACACCCCGGAGGAGGTCACCGGGGTCCAGGAGACCCGGCTGTACTTGGCCAGCCCCTACGGGCCTCTGCCACCCCCGCCGCCGGCTGCCGCGACCGGTCCGCCAGCCCTGTCGTGGTACTCGCCGCACTCGGCGGCCTCCGCGGCGTTCGCTGGGCCGCTGCACCCCCAGCTGCCGCTGCAGCCGCTGCCCGCCACCACCCTACAGTGGTCGCAGTGTTGGGGAACGTAGCAATAATTCAAAATTTTCCTACGTGTCACCAAGATCAATCTAGGAGATGCTAGCAACGAGAGAGAGGGAGTGCATCTTCATACCCTTGAAGATCGCTAAGCGGAAGCGTTACAAGAACGCGGTTGATGGAGTCGTACTCGCGGCGATTCAAATCGCAGAAGATCCGATCTAATGTCGAACGGACGGCGCCTCCGCGTTCAACACACGTACAGCCCGGGGACGTCTCCTCCTTCTTGATCCAGCAAGGGGAGAGGAGAAGTTGAGGGAGAACTCCAGCAGCACGATGGCGTGGTGGCAATGGAGCTCGTGGTTCTCCGGCAGAGCTTCGCTAAGCACTACGGAGGAGGAGGAGTTGGAGGAGGAGAGGGCTGCGCCAGGCCAGGGGTGCGGCTGCCCTCCCACCCCTCCACTATATATAGGGGCAAGGGAGAGGGGGCCGGCCCCTTAGATCCCATCTGGTGGGAGGGGCGGCGGCCAGGGAGGGTGGCTTGCCCCCCAAGTCAAGGGGGGCACCCCCTCCAGGGTTTCCCCCAACCCTAGGCGCATGGGCCCTAGGGGGAGGTTGGTGCCTAGCCCACTTAGGGGCTGGTTCCCTTCCACCTACAGCCCATAAGGCCCTCCGGGGCAGGTGGACCCTCCCGGTGGACCCCCTGAACCCCTTCGGTGGGCCCGGTACAATACCGGCATACCCCCGAATACTTCCGGTGACCGTATGATGACTTCCCATATATAAATCTTTACCTCCGGACCATTCCGGAACTCCTCATGACGTCCAGGATCCTATCCGGGACTCCGAACAACCTTCGGTAACCACATACTATTTCCCATAACAACTCTAGCGTCACCGAACCTTAAGTGTGTAGACCCTACGGGTTCGGGAACCATGCAGACATGACCGAGACATCTCTCCGGCCAATAACCAATAGCGGGATCTGGATACCCATATTGGCTCCCACATGTTCCACGATGATCTCATCGGATGAACCACGATGTCGGGGATTCAATCAATCCCGTATACAATTCCCTTTGTCAATCGGTATGTTACTTGCCCGAGATTCGATCGTCGGTATCCCAATACCTCGTTCAATCTCGTTACCGGCAAGTCACTTTACTCGTTCCGTAATGTATGATCCCGTGACTAACTACTTAGTCACATTGAGCTCATTATGATGATGCATTACCGAGTGGGCCCAGAGATACCTCTCCGTCATACGGAGTGACAAATCCCAGTCTCGATTCATGCCAACCCAACAGACACTTTCGGAGATACCTGTAGTGCACCTTTATAGCCACCCAGTTACGTTGTGACGTTTGGTACACCCAAAGCATTCCTACAGTATCCGGGAGTTGCACAATCTCATGGTCTAAGGACACGATACTTGACATTAGAAAAGCTCTTAGCAAACGAACTACACGACCTTGTGCTATGCTTAGGATTGGGTCTTGTCCATCACATCATTCTCCTAATGATGTGATCCCGTTATCAATTACATCCAATGTCCATGGTCAGGAAACCATAACCATCTATTGATCAACGAGCTAGTCAACTAGAGGCTTACTAGGGACATGTTGTGGTCTATGTATTCACACATGTATTACGGTTTCCAGTTAATACAATTATAGCATGAACAATAGACAATTATCATGAACAAGGAAATACAATAATAATCATTTTATTATTGCCTCTAGGGCATATTTCCAACAGTCTCCCACTTGCACTAGAGTCAATAATCTAGTTCTCATCACTATGTGATTGTAATGAATCCAACACCCATGGGGTTTGTTCATATCTTGCTTGTGAGAGAGGTCATTAGTCAACGGGTCTGAACCTTTCAGATCCGTGTGTGCTTTACAAATCTCTATGTCATCTTGTAGATGCAGCTACCACGCGCTACTTGGAGCTATTCCAAATAACTGCTCTACTATACGAATCCGGTTTACTACTCAGAGTCATCCGGATTAGTGTCAAAGTTTGCATCGACGTAACCCTTTACGACGAACTCTTTTACCACCTCCATAATCGAGAAAATTTCTTAGTCCACTAGTTACTAAGGATAAGTTCGACCGCTGTCATGTGATCCATTCCTGGATCACTATTGTACCCCTTGACTAACTCATGGTAAGGCACACTTCAGGTGCGGTACACAGCATAGCATACTGTAGAGCCTACGTCTAAAGCATAGGGGACGACCTTCATCCTTTCTCTCTCTTCTACCGTGGTCAGGTCTTGAGTCTTACTCAATACTTCACACCTTGTAACACAGCCAAGAACTCCTTTGCTGATCTATTTTGAACTCCTTCAAAATCTTGTCACGGTATGTATTCATTTGAAAGTACTATTAAGCGTTTTTTATCTATCCTTATAGATCTTCATGCTCAATGTTCAAGTAGCTTAATCCAGGTTTTCCATTGAAAAACACTTTTCAAATAACCCTGGATGCTTTCCAGAAATTCTACATCATTTTTGATCAACAATATGTTAACAACATATACTCATCAAAAATTCTATAGTGCTCCCACTCACTTCTTTGGAAATATAAGTTTCTCATAAACTTTGTATAAACCCAAAATCTTTGATCATCTCATCAAAGCGTACATTCCAACTCCGAGATGCTTACTCCAGTCCTTAGAAGGATTGCTGGAGCTTTGCATACTTGTTAGCATCTTTCAGGATTGACAAAACCTTCTGGTTGCATCACATACAACCTTTCCTCAAGAAAATCGTCGAGGAAACAATGTTTTGACATCCTATCTGCAAGATTTCATAAATAATGCAGTAACTGCTAATATAATTCCAACAGACTCTTAGCATTGCTACGAGTGAGAAAGTCTCATCGCAGTCAACTCCTTGAACTTGTCGGAAAACATCTTAACGACAAGTCGAGCTTTCTTAATGGTGACACTTACCATCATTGTCTGTCTTCCTTTTAAAATCCATCTGCACCCAACAGCCTTACGACCATCAAGTAGTGCTTCCAAAGTCTATACTTTATTTTTATACATGGATCCCCTCTCGGATTTTATGGTCTCAAGCCATTCATCGGAATCCGGGCCCACCATCGCTTCTCCATAGCTCGTAGGTTCATTGTTGTCTAGCAACATGACTTCCAAGACAGGATTACGTACCACTCTGAAGTAGTACGCATCCTTGTCATCCTACGAGGTTTGGTAGTGACTTGATCCGAAGTTTCATGATCACTATCATAAGCTTCCACTTCAATTGGTGTAGGTCCTACAGGAACAACTTCTTGTGCCCTGCTACACACTAGTTGAAGTGACGGTTCAATAACCTCATCAAGTCTCCACCATCCTCCCACTCAATTCTTTCGAGAGAAACTTTTCCTCGAGAAAGGACCCGTTTCTAAAAACAATCACTTTTGCTTCCAGATCTGAAATAGGAGGTATACCCAACTGTTTTGGGTATTCTATGAAGATGCATTTATCCGCTTTGGGTTCGAGCTTATCAGCCTGAAACTTTTTCACATAAGCGTCGCAGCCCCAAACTTTTAAGAAACGACAGCTTAGGTTTCTCTAAACCATAGTTCATACGGTGTCGTCTCAACGGAATTGCGTGGTGCCCTATTTAAAGTGAATGCGGTTGTCTCTAATGCCTAACCCATAAACGATAGTGTAATTCGATAAGAGACATCATGGTATGCACCATATCCAATAGGGTGCAGTTATGATGTTCGGACACACCATCACACTATGGTGTTCCAGGCGGTATTAGTTCTGAAACAATTTCCACAATGTCTTAATTGTGTGCCAAACTCGTAACTCAGATATTCATCTCTGTGATCATATCACAGACATTTTATCCTCTTGTCCCGACGATCTTCAAATTCACTCTGAAATTACTTGAACCTTTCAATAATTCAGACTTGTGTTTCATCAAGTAAATATACTCAGCATCTACTCAAATCATCTGTGAAGTAAGAACATAACGACATCCACTGCATGCCTCAGCACTCATTGGACTGCGCACATCAAAATGTATTACTTCCAACAAGTTGCTTTCTTGTTCCATCTTACCGAAAACGAGGCCTTTCAGTCATCTTGCCCATGTGGTATGATTTGCATGTCTCAAGTGATTCAAAATCAAGTGAGTCCAAACGATCCATCTGCATGGACTTTCTTCATGCATATATACTAATAGACATGGTTCGCATGTCTCAATCTTTTCAAAAACGAGTGAGTCCAAAGATCCATCAACATGGAGATTCTTCATGCGTTTTATACCAATATGACTCAAGTGGCAGTGCCACAAGTATGTGGTACTATCTTATAGCTTTTGGCATGAACATGTGTATCACTACGATCGAGATTCAACAAACCATTCATTTTAAGTGCAAGACCATTGAAGGTATTATTCAAATAGACAGAGTAACAATTATTCTCTTTAAATGAATAACCGTATTGCGATAAACATAATCCAATCATGTCTATGCTCAACGCAAACACCAAATAACAATTATTTAGGTTTAACACCAATCTCGATGGTAGAGGGAGCATGTGATGCTTGATCACATCAACCTTGGAAACACTTCCAACACATATCGTCATCTCACCTTTAGCTAGTCTCTGTTTATTCCGTAGCCTTTTATTTCGAGTTACCAACACTTAGCAACCGAACCGGTATCTAATACCCTGGTGCTACTAGGAGTACTAGTAAAGTACACATTAATATAATGTATATCCAATATACTTCTGTCGACCTTGCCTGCCTTCTCATCTACCAAGTATCTAGGGTAGTTCTGCTCCAGTGACCGTTCCCCTCAATACAGAAGTACTTAGTCTCGGGTTTGGGTTCAACCTTGGGTTTCTTCACTAGAGGAGCAACTGATTTGCCGTTTCATGAAGTATCCCTTCTTTCCCTTGCCCTTCTTGAAACTAGTGGTTTTACTAACCATCAACAATTGATGCTCCTACTTGATTTCTACTTTCGCGGTGTCAAACATCGCGAGTTGCTCAAGGATCATCATGTCTATCCCTGATATGTTATAGTTCATCACGAAGCTCTAATAGTTTGGTGGCAGTGACTATGGAGAACCATCACTATCTCATCTGGAAGATTAACTCCCACTCGATTCAAGCGATTTTAGTACTTAGACAATCTGAGCACATGCTCAACGATTGAGCTTTTCTCCCTTAGCTTGCATGCTTAAGAAACTTGTCAGAGGTCTCATACCTCTTGACATGGGCACTAGTCTGAAATCCCAATTTCAGTCTTTGGAACATCTCATATGTTCTGCGACATTTCAAAACGTCTTCGGTGCCTCAATTCTATACCGTTTTAACATTACGCACTGAACTATCACGTAGTCATCAAAACGTGTATGTCAGATGTTCGCAACATCCACAAACGACGCTCGAGGTTCAGCACACCGAGCGGTGCATTAAGGACATAAGACTTCTGTGCAGCAATGAGGACAATCCTCAGTTTACGGACCCAGTCCGCATAATTGCTACTATCAACTTTCAACTAAATTTTCTCTAGGAACATATCTTAAACAGTATAACTAAAGCGTAAGCTATGACATAATTTGCAAAGACCTTTTGACTATGTTCATGATAATTAAGTTCATCTGATTATTTAATGAACTCCCACTTAGATAGACATCCCTCTAGTCATCTAAGTGATACATGATCCGAGTCAACTAGGCCGTGTCCGATCATCACGTGAGACGGACTAGTCATCATCGGTGAACATCTTCATGTTGATCGTATCTACTATACGACTCATGTTCGACCTTTCGGTCTCTTGTGTTCCGAGGCCATGTCTGTACATGCTAGGCTCGTCAAGTCAACCTAAGTGTTTGCATGTGTAAATCTGGCTTACACCCGTTGTATGCGAACGTTAGAATCTATCACACCCGATCATCACGTGGTGCTTCGAAACCAACGAACCTTCGCAACGGTGCACAGTTAGGGGGAACACATCTCTTGAAATTTTAGTGAGGGATCATCTTATTTATGCTACCGTCGTTCTAAGCAAATAAGATGTAAACATGACAAACATCACATGCAAATCATAAAGTGACATGATATGGCCAATATCATCTTGCGCCTTTTGATCTCCATCTTCGAGGCGCGGCATGATCACCTTCGTCACCGGCATGACACCATGATCTCCATCATCGTGTCTTTATGAAGTTGTCTCGCCAACTATTACTTCTACTACTATAGCTAACGGTTAGCAATAAAGTAAAGTAATTACATGGCGTTTTCATTGACACGCAGGTCATACAATAAATTAAGACAACTCCTATGGCTCCTGCCGGTTGTCATCATCATCGACATGCAAGTCGTGATTCCTATTACAAGAACATGATCAATCTCATACATCACATATATATAATTCATCACATCCTTTTGGCCATATCACATCACATAGCATACCCTGCAAAAACAAGTTAGACGTCCTCTAATTGTTGTTGCATGTTTTACGTGGCTGCTATGGATTTCTAGCAAGAACGTTTCTTACCTACGCAAAAGCCACAACGGTGATATGCCAATTGCTATTTACCCTTCATAAGGACCCTCTTCATCGAATCCGATCCGACTAAAGTGGGAGAGACAGACACCCGCTAGCCACCTTATGCATCAAGTGCATGTCAGTCGGTGGAACCTGTCTCACGTAAGAGTACGTGTAAGGTCGGTCCGGGCCGCTTCATCCTACAATGCCGCCGAATCAAGATAAGACTAGTAACGGTAAGAAAATTGAACAAATCATCGCCCACAACTACTTTGTGTTCTACTCGTGCATAGAATCTACGCATAGACCTAGCTCATGATGCCACTGTTGGGGAACGTAGCAATAATTCAAAATTTTCCTACGTGTCACCAAGATCAATCTAGGAGATGCTAGCCCATAAGGCCCTCCGGGGCAGGTGGACCCTCCCGGTGGACCCCCGGAACCCCTTCGGTGGCCCCGGTACAATACCGGCATACCCCCGAATACTTCCGGTGACCGTATGATGACTTCCCATATATAAATCTTTACCTCCGGACCATTCCGGAACTCCTCGTGACGTCCGGGATCCTATCTGGGACTCCGAACAACCTTCGGTAACCACATACTATTTCCCATAACAACTCTAGCGTCACCGAACCTTAAGTGTGTAGACCCTACGGGTTCGGGAAACATGCAGACATGACCGAGACATCTCTCCGGCCAATAACCAATAGCGGGATCTGGATACCCATATTGGCTCCCACATGTTCCACGATGATCTCATCGGATGAACGACGATGTCGGGGATTCAATCAATCCCGTATACAATTCCCTTTGTCAATCGGTATGTTACTTGCCCGAGATTCGATCGTCGGTATCCCAATACCTTGTTCAATCTCGTTACCGGCAAGTCACTTTACTCGTTCCATAATGCATGATCCCGTGACTAACTACTTAGTCACATTGAGCTCATTATGATGATGCATTACCGAGTGGGCCCAGAGATACCTCTCCGTCATACGGAGTGACAAATCCCAGTCTCGATTCGTGCCAACCCAACAGACACTTTCCGAGATACCTGTAGTGCACCTTTATAGCCACCCAGTTACGTTGTGACGTTTGGTACACCCAAAGCATTCCTACGGTATCCGGGAGTTGCACAATCTCATGGTCTAAGGACACGATACTTGACATTAGAAAAGCTCTTAGCAAACGAACTACACGATCTTGTGTTATGCTTAGGATTGGGTCTTGTCCATCACATCATTCTCCTAATGATGTGATCCCGTTATCAATGACATCCAATGTCCATGGTCAGGAAACCATAACCATCTATTGATCAACGAGCTAGTCAACTAGAGGCTTACTAGGGACATGTTGTGGTCTATGTATTCACACATGTATTACGGTTTCCAGTGAATACAATTATAGCATGAACAATAGAAAATTATCATGAACAAGGAAATACAATAATAACCATTTTATTATTGCCTCTAGGGCATATTTCCAACACGCAGTGGCCGTCGCCGGCTCTCACGGCGCCCCCCACGCCCATCGCCCCCATGCAGCAGCCGCTGCCGCTGCAGCCGCCCCCCGCCAGCACTCCACTCTGGCCGCCCGTCGCCCACATGCAGCCGCCGCCGCGCCCGTCGCGCCCTTGCAGCAGCCGCTGCAGCCACAGGCACCCACGCCGCGCAGCACCGGGTCGGCGACGACCGCGCGCGGCGAGCGTTCTGATCCAGCAGGTCCGATTCCCACCCTCACCGTCACCGCTTCTGGCCTGGTTGGCCGGGTCGACAGCGCAGCCGGTCTGCACTATGGCCGGGGAACAGCCGGCGCCCACCCTGCAACGGCGGGCCCTCCGGCTCCGCGGGTGCCTGCGCGGGCCTCGACGGACCGCCGTTTCATGGGGGTCCCCCGGTGCCCACCGACCCGGCGTCATCCTCTTCGCTGCCCCGTACCGCCCAGTCGTACGCCCACGGCGGTTAGGCTCCAACCCCGCCGCGCTTCGCCAAGCTCCACTTCGCCACCTACGATGGCACCGAGGACCCCCTCAACTGGCTCAACCAGTGCAAGCAGTTCTTCCAGGGGCAACGGCTCGCCTCTTATCACCTCCGCGGCGCCGCCCAGACGTGGTACTACACCCTCGAGCAGGACGAGGGCGGCATGCCCCCATGGGAGTGTCTTCGCGAGCTCTGCCTCCTTCGCTTCAGACTGCCGATACCCGGGAGCCGGCTGGCGGAGTAGGGCCGCTTTCCCTTCACCTCGATGCATGACTTCACCGACCACTTTCAGGCCCTGGCGTGCCACGCGCCCGGCGTGACGGCTCGCAAGCGGGCCGAACTCTTCATCGGCGGTCTGCCAGATCATATCCGCGTGGACGTGGAGTTGCAGGGACCCCAGGACCTCCAGACGGCCATGTACTACGCACGCGCGTTCGAGCGCCGCGCGGTGGCCATCCAGCAGGCATCACCGTCCCAGGCCGCTAGGCCGCCACCCTGGCCGGATGTTCCCGCGCAGGGTCGGCCTACTCAGGCTTCCGCGGCAACCCTCGCCGTGACCGCGGCGCGCCCATTCCGCCGGCTCACCTCAGCCGAGCTACTTGAGCGTCGCCGCCAAGGGTTGTGCTTCAACTGCGACGAGCCCTACATGCCCGGCCACGTCTGCCCGCGTCTCTTCTGCCTGGAGGTTGCGGACTACATGGAGGAGGACGCCGCCGCCACCGGCCTCGGCGACCTGCCTGCCCAAGCTGCCGCGGAGGTGTTTGGCGACGGTTGATCACCTCGAGGAGTTCCGCAAGCGCTTCCCGCCTTCCAGCTCGAGGACGGGCTGTTTTTGCAGGCGGGGAGAAATGTTATGAGCAGCATATATATTACAGTCCAGGCAGTTAGGGGCCTGGCCCAGTTATCTTATCGTGTTAGGGGCTTAGCTCAATTGTATCATTAGGAGGATTATATAAACTCATGTAAGGACCTGTTTTGAGATGAAGCAAGAAGCAATCATTATTTGCTCGGCTTTTCGAAGGGAGCCGGGAGACCTAACCCTAGCCGCATCCTGCCAACGCCGCCGCCTCCTCCCTCGCGCACGACAGCGCCCAGCCGCCGGTGACCGCGAGTTCGCCCTCGTCCAGCCCCCTCCTTCCCCTACACCCTCCGGCCTAGACCCGGTAGAACCCTAGTTCCTACCAGCTTAATTAATGGATGAGGCAAAACTTTTACCTCCGTTTCAAAAAAAATAAAGGTAAAATTAGAAAAGGCAAACAGGTGCCTAAAATTCTATGTTCACAGGTTTATCTTATGGATTCCTTCTTGGAATTAAGTTAGAACTATGATGAACAACTTCTGCTTTCATGCTCAGCTTCTTTATAGTGTTTCAATGCTATGGACAAAATGATAGCAAAAGCGCTTATGCTTCATGTGCCGATTTCTTTGGTACAGGAACCTGGTTGAGTCTATAATCGCATATTAAAACAGTAGGTATCCATTGTCTCCGGATGGCAAGGCATCATGCTCTGGCGTTGTTCTCGCTGCAAGTAGGTAGTAAATCACTGCAGACTAAGCAATCATCTTGCAGTTTATTTTTGCCTTACCTCTTCTATAGCAGTGAAAATGATCCCTAGATTTTGGAGGGCTGTTTTACCTGAAGTTGAGGAGATTCATATATAATGAGTTGTTTCGCTTTAGAGATTTTGTGTCCTGACTTTGCTGATCAAACCAAGCATCCATGTACTTGGGATGAAAAAATGGAATCACAAACTATGAAGTGAACTGGTTGCCATACCACATGACCATCCATAAAGATGATTTTTTTTCTTCCATTTTTTGTGATTTTGTACATCAATGAGCATGTGTTGGAGACTGAATCTCCTAAAGTCACTCTTATTGTACGTGAAATTATTCTTTGCATTGAACACATACATTTGTTTGGATGTTTGTTACAAAGAAGCTGAATGGAATGAAGGTTGTTGTTATCTGTGGTATAATACATGGAAGGGACAATCCCCCTGGTTACATTAAAAACTATGTGATATTATGAAGCTGTTTCATTTATTTCTTTTAATTCACTATGCTCCTTAATGGTGGAGCTTTCTATTCAATCGGGGTATTTAATTTTGCATTTGGTTCATGATTTTTAAAATCAATCCGGATCAACCGGCCTATAAAAACATACCAATCCCGTGCATCCTCTCACCACCTAAAAAAAATAAACGTCAACATGTGAAATTGTAGCATCCATATAGTTCATGCAGACACCGACACAGAAAATTTCCCCACATAGCAGAATCAGAATGCGAAAAAATTCCCCACAGAGCAGATAACACAGAATCACAACGCGAAAATTTTCCCCACATAGCAGATAACATAGAATCACAACGTGAAAGACCACCAGAACACCGCCTTATAAATAAAATGATAAACATACTCCATCATTTTCCCACTTACCATACCAAATACTCCCTCGGTTTCAAAATATAAATACGAAATATCATTTCATGATGAATCTAATGATACAGTTTGATATTATGTATGGATATTGGTATATTTCTCTATTGTTTTGATCAAACTTAAATAGGTTTGACTTTTCAAAAAAATACACCTTATATTTTGAAATGGAGAGAGTAATTTTTTATTTATAAAAACCCAGCAACACCAATGGCGCAGCAAAGCTCGCCCAACCCAAGCAGAGCCATGAATGACAATGTTTTTTTTTTCTGTGAGTGAAATAATGTATAACTCAACTGAAGCAGTTCATACAATCAATCGTAGCAGTTCATACAATCGAAGATCGGTTCGAAAAGAAACTTAGTTGCTGGAAGGGCAAACTTATGTCTTATGGAGGCCGGTTAATTCTTATTAATTCGGTGCTCACAAGTTTGCCGATGTTCCTCCTATCTTTCTTTGAGGTTCCAGTTGGGGTTAGGAAAAGGCTGGACTTCTATCGATCAAGATTTTTTTTGGCAGACTGATGATCTTAAGAGAAAGTATAGACTCGCCAAGTGGGATATTATTTGTCGTCCTAAGGATCAGGGGGGTTGGGTATCGAGAATCTTGAGGTCAAGAACAGATGCCTGCTTAGTAAGTGGCTATATAAGCTATCAGTTGAGACTGATGCGACTTGGGCACAGATTCTTCGTAACAAGTATCTGCAATCCAAAACTTTGTCACAGGTGACAGTGCGACCAACTGATTCGCCATTTTGGAAGGGGCTTATGAGAGTTAAGGCAGCCTTCTTTACTAGAACAAAGTTTATTGTCGGAGATGGCAACGAAACTCGCTTCTGGGAGGACACTTGGCTTGGTGATACACCTTTGGCATTACAGTACCCAACTCTGTATCGTATTGTACATCGCCGTGATGCGCTAGTGGCAACGATTATGCAGGCCACTCCCCTTAATATCCAGTTTAGGAGGGTGCTTGTTGGTAATAGATGGGAAGCTTGGCTTCCTCTGGTGCGTAGACTGATGGAGGTTCAGCTATATCATCAGCCCGATCAGTTGTGTTGGAAACTTACTAGGTCTGGACAATTTACCGTTAAGTCGATGTACATCGATGTTCTTAACTCGAGTGTCATTCCTAGCTCCAAACATGTTTGGAAAGTCAAAGTTCCTTTGAAAATTAAAGTGTTTATGTGGTTTGTCCATAAACAGGTCATTCTAACAAAGGACAACTTGGTTAAGCGCAATTGGACAGGATCTACTAGGTGTAGTTTCTGTGATCGGGATGAAACCATCAAGCATCTCTTCTTTGAGTGCCCGTTGGCAAGAATGTTGTGGCGTTCCGTGCAAATTGCCTTTAACATTACTCCTCCGAGTTCGGTCGGGTCGTTATTTGGAACGTGGCTGGATGGGATAGAGTCCGTTACAGCTAGACACATTCGTGTAGGAGTTTGTGCGTTGTTATGGGCAATTTGGAACTGCAGAAATGATTTGGCTTTTAACAGAATAACTACTATTCATTTTTTGCAGGTTGTATTCCGTGCTACGGTGTTGATCCGTATGTGGTCCCTACTCACTCCGACGGAGGCCGGGGAGCGTTTGGTTACTGGATCTGTCCGGTGGGAGATGGTAGCGCGGGATATCTTCAACCGGTTTGGATGGCGGTCATGTAATAGGATAGGCAATTAGTTTTCCTATCTTTATTTCTCCCAGCCGGTTGTGGCTTTATGGCCTTTTTCTGTTTTCGCGTCGAGGTCTATGTGAGCTCGACTTTATTTTGTTTTACGACTCTACAACATTGTTGAACCAATTTAATTTATCTAAGTGGCCATATGCATCGTTCTGATGCAGAGGCCGGGGAGTCCCCCCCTTTTTTAAAAAAAAATACAATCAATCGTAGCTAGCTCCATAGCATCCGAAGGACCCGAGCCAATCCAAGTCATGGTTCTGCCTTCTAGACGAGCAAATTTGGATATACTATCACTAACTTTGTTTTGGCTACGATTAACATGCGTAATACAAGAATCATGATGAACCATCTTGTTACGGGTGTGCCACGCCCGCCAAAGCATCATAAGCAACATTGAACGCTCAATATCAGGAAGAGGCTCTAAAGCATGTAGCAACCATTATTTTGCATGGTACGTATACAAGGCAATGACCAAGCTTCTGCCATTACGTCTCCTTGACAATGTTGATAGGTTAGCCAAGTTTTCACATTCATTGGATCAGGGGCGGCACATTTGGCTTCTCGAACCCCATGATCCATACAATTTTGCCTAAAAAAAGTTGATCTCATTTACGCTCCATTATTACACATGTAAACTTCACTTTGCAATGAATCTACTGCATGCACGTCCGGAAGCGCGTGCGTGTTGTACTCCATACGCGCGTGCACAATGGTAGCGAGCTAGCACACGATGCGGGGCATGCAGTCGACTGATTAGGGTCTCAAAACGGACCACCGTCGGGATACCCACTCCGTCCGGTGAATTGCTGGCCTTCCATCCCAAGGACGGCAGGAGAGCTGCTGCTGGAAGCACCGGCGTCGATGTGCTGCAACCTGCTACCCATCGCCGGCGGCGCCGGCCTCCAGTGCCGCTTCCTCTGGTTGATGAACCAGTTGTTGATCTGCCTCGTGTCGAGCCCCGTCGACTCCGCCAACGCCAGCTTCTCCGGTTCCTGGAACGTATGGCGCCATTAGCGCTTTTGAAGCTCCAACCAAGATACGTAACGATCTGCATGCATGCATGAACCCAAAAGTACATAGCCAAGCACGTACCGATGGGTAGGGCCATCCGTGGTGCAGATGCCACCAGTGCAGGAGCCTCTGGCGCGCCTCCCTCGGCAGCCTGCCGCTCTTCTTCTTCTTCCCGGAGAGCTCCCTCCAGAGGCTTCTCAGGTAGCCGCTGTACTTGTCCAGGAGCTGGCTCGTCAGCTGCTTGCCCTCGCCGGAAGGCAGGCCGGCGACGTCGCCGGTCTCCTGCCCATCTTCGGAAGAACCCTCGCACTCGTTGTAGTTGTTGCCGCCAGTTGCTTAAGACACGGCGATCAAGCAAATAACCAAAGACATATATGGTCACTAATTTATTAGTTTCATCTAACGAGCCAACGTTAGATAGGATAGGAACGTAGTGTGCTATAAAGTGACGTAGTAGTAAATATTATCACTAGATTGATCGGTTTGCTATTGCTACCATCGATCGGCTGCTGGCTGCACATGTAACCACCAAATTACCACAGAACATGCATGCTAGCACGCCCCACCACCGTACCACCACCACCACACCATCCAACATCGAACTGATCATGATCTCTTCCAGATCAAGCTAATTGATCCTATGTCCAATCATGCAGGCACAAAAAAGCTGGATAATAATCGGGCGGTACGGCCATCGGAGGCAGAGAACATTTCAGTCAGACATTCACACGCCATACACGTATGCCTGGCGAGATCGCAACCGCAGCGCCTAGGCTAACATGCGCATGGTGCACTAGCGACCCATGCATACGCATCAACGGGCGTCTTCACACGGGACGGGAGTATGTCACTGCGAGAGAAGTGATTCAAGACCATGGTTTAGCGGAACCTATGGTCTATGCCGTACGATTTAACATCCCATTACATGTGGATCTGTGACACGCATGCCAACTGCATTTTTTAATCAACCATGCATGGATGCTTATGAATAGACATGCATGCCAACTGCATTTTTTCATCAACCATGCATGAATCCTCATGAATAGTGTCCAGAAATCAATGGTGTCGAGCGTAGATTCGGCCGAACCATGGTTCCGTATAACATTTTCGATGTCACTGTGTCGTGTTGCAGCTTTCAACTATGGCAACCGTGGTGTGATAGCGGGGTAGCTGGCCAGCAGTTGCTTTGCCATGTGGCCGTACGGGCCGTTTCAGCATGCATGTGCCTCCATGCTTCTCTTTTCGAAGAAAAGGCAATGGGTGTCTCATACAGTACTCATTGTGTCCTTTTTTTGCTTTTACTCTCATAATGGAGCATCTAGCCACCAATCAAGA
The DNA here is from genome assembly GCF_018294505.1 of Triticum aestivum. NCBI lineage: Eukaryota > Viridiplantae > Streptophyta > Magnoliopsida > Poales > Poaceae > Triticum > Triticum aestivum. Next base: position 8,728,173 of record NC_057805.1, read on the forward strand.
TTTGGGACAACTAAGTTTTTGTGTTTGATTTGCAATATCTACAACGTCAAATCAGTATCATTAGATCCACCATAAATATACTTATATTTTCTTTATTTGATATTGTAGATGCTAATATAACCATTCTATAAACTTAATTGATCAAACATAGAAATGTTTGGCTTTTGAAAATAACATGTTTTGTATACTGAAACGAAGGGGGTATATATGAGCCTAGCTCTAAGAGCAAGGCTAATGGAAGCGGATTTGTACCACCTGGGTGCTCCACACCCCTATACAAAAATTAAATATATTTTTAAAAAAAACTGAGATTTTGGGATATCAAACCTGGGTTCCCAATCTACTCCCGTGTGAAATTTCGTGAAAAAAATACCAGGAAGCATATTGGTGCCAAAAAAGACAAAAATTTCCTATGTATGAAAAAAACTGTTTGGATGAATTTTTGTTCGGACAGTATTTCATTCGCCACGGATACCGGATACGTTTCCTAGTATTTTTCACGAAACTTCACACGGGAGTAGATTGAGAACCCATATTTGATATCCCCAAATTTCAGATCTTCTTTTTAATGGTATTTTTTATGTTTAGTATTCGTATAGGGGTGTGGAGCACCCAGGAGCTCATGTGTATTTTCCTAAGGCTAATGCTCTATTTCGCCACATCATATATATAGTCAATCTAAAAGCATATCCATATGGTAGACGCTAGCTCTACATATTATGTCACTAATATCTTACCCATCTTGTTCTCTCGCAAAGTGTGTTGGTGTCCATGTTGCAGCCCACTATAAGTTTACAATCCACTCCTCTTCTCTCTCCCAAACTCATAAAAAAACTGAGGTGGCAACTCTTATAGCTTGATTATGTCCCGGTTCAACAGTAGTTTCATACATAGCTATGGTAAATAAAAAAAATAAAACAAAGGGGCATATATGTTCCTAAGTTGACTAGAAATACTTCTGGCTAACTCAAGAGATGTCAGTGGGTTTTCTGTCTAATGAAAATTTGGCAGTTACATGTTTCTATAACCACCAGAGGGCAATGCGTGTTTTGCCGCACCATTCTTCAGTCATGAGTTAAGTTTTTCTTTCCAGCCTGTTATGGCTGGTTGCTTCATTAATATTGTGTGTTTCATCCGAGGTAGGCGGCTTTTAATTACATTTGTGTTTGCTTTTTCGTTGGCGAGATAGGGTGTCTGGTGTGTGAGGCATACTAAATTGTTTTGTGTGTGGGTGTGCCGTTATTACACGTAACACATAAATTAACATATGGGCGTCACACATTCACCTCGAAGTAAACATAAATGTAACCCACATATATTGATTCACTCCCTTATTACTGATCCCATCAGTGACCCCTTAAGCCCTGGCACACCAGAAGCTAGCATCCCTAGGGAGCTTAGTATCTTAAGTACATGTACAATCGCATATTTCTACCCTAAAGGTGCCTATATATTTGTTTACTAAACTCTGGTCTTTTATTGTGACCAGAATACAAGTCCGCTCGAGTTGGTTGGTCTATAGTCGTGATGACCTTAAATGTACATCCATATTGTAATGTGCATAATATTTTTGACACCTGGTTGATGGGGGTGGTGCCTTATGTTGGGTTCTTTCGCTATCCAAGAAGGATATGATTTTTGACAAAAAGAAGACTTGTACTCCTTTGCAGGTTATACACTCATTTACGTGTTGGTTCCATAGATGGTCTATGCTTCAGCGGTCGGAGCACATGAAGTTGTTCAAACTAGCATGTATGTGGTGTGAGCAAATGATCAAGGATAGGGGTGCAAATTGGTACCCTTTAGAGCATTCTCTAGCCCTCTTTAATTCAACTAAATAAACTAAATTTTCAAAAGTCACCCCACTTTTATAAATTTACTACATTTGGTTGAGCTAAGAAGAGTCGGAGGGAACCCTGAGGGTCACAAATTTGCATCCCTAATCAGAGAGGTGTTTACCCCACATGAATGTTGGTTTAGTGTATGGCTCGGGTGAAAGTTGTTTAACCCAGCGCCCTAAGACATTCTTCATCTTTTTTATGTCAGACGATGACACTGTTATTTTTTTGGGGGATTGTCGACTTGATGGGGCTGTGCGCATCTTGCTATGCTGAGATCGATTTATACTTCTTGCGGTTATATCACCTTTGCCATGTTTTTTTATAAGGCGAGGACCACGGAATCTGGATCACAAGATGCACACAGACAACCTTGATACCATGTTGGCCTCAAATTCCCTTCTTATCAATAACAGTTTACCACTTCAAGACATTTAAGAGTCCTAATTAAGCTAGAGGTTCGGGAATTATACACACCACATGGTACGCTACACTGACACTTGTTTTCTTTCATAGATGATGATAAATAGACGGCGGCGCGCCTTCGGCTTGCTTCAATGCTTCTAATCATCGCTAGATGGTCTCCGAATCTGGATATATTTTTATTATTTCTTGTGTTCATTATAGTACAATGATTGAAGATGAATAGATCGAAAGTTTCCATAAAAAAAGTATTGCCGCAAAAAACAAAGATGACAAATAAAGTATAGGAAACCCGCAAGGCTGCAAGAGTCTTGGCATTATCCCAAACTCCCAAACCGAGAAAGACAAGCCCGCAAAAATAACTTGGTGTAATTAATTAAGCATGCACACACCTGGTGCAAATGAGTCGATATGGGCCTCAGCGCTCCTCATGAGCTCATTGGCTACTTGGATTTGCCTCGTGAGCTCCTGACTGTACATCACCAGCATATCATGGTAGGTCTCCTGCACACACACACACACACACAGAAAAGCATATATATCGCTAGATCCATGTATGCAAATAATTAAGCTCCAGCTAGCTAAACTAATCATGTAATACTTGTTACCATGAACTGGTCGAGCTCTGGGTCCGCCGGCTGTTCCTGCATGTCGGCTGAATTTGGCCGGAGCTCGTCGAAGAGGGAGGAGAGCCGACCAACAACTTCCGGCGGCGCTCCGACCTTGGGTCAGAGCAAATAACCAAATAAGAAACAGCAGGGCAGCAAGATACGAGCTGTCTAATGTCAAATTGGAATGGCACCTACTTTCCGGCAGTCTATAAAGGCTCCGAGGAGAGCCGGATAGAGAGGGTGGGACATGATCTTGGCCTTGATCGTGTCAGATGATCTCCTGTTGTAGCTGGACTCTCCACAGAGTTCCGGGGCCCGGAACGCTGCTGCCGTCGGCGCCTTTTCCGGTGGTGAAGTTGATGTAGAGGCTGCGTACTGATCCATTGCGACGAAGGAGGGAGCTGATCCATTGTGGGTAATGGCTGCGGCTCTGGGGCCGCTCCCAAGAAGAGGGGGCTGATCCATGCGTTGGTTTGTCCAGCTAATGACTCGGCCGGCGAGGTCTAATCGTCGGAGGAAGCCTATTTAGGGTAAATGGAAGTTGTCTATTTAGTTGCCTAAAATTCTAGATTGATTTGTGAGCTTGTGTCTGGTTTGCAGTTACTGTCGGGGAAGCACAGTAGCTGGACAGTCATATGTGAGGAGGAAAAGGGTCCAATAATCGAAGGGAACAACATGGTCGCTGTTAAGTGCGCTGTTCATCAAGTGTACGGTTGCACTGTCGTGGGCAAGCAGAAAAGGTATGAGTTAATTATGCAAAATCGCAATTTCAAGAGGACCTTTTACAGTATATCACACATTTGAAAAAAAACTTTCATGAAATCATATATTCCAATCTTAAATATACTCCCTCCATGCGAAAATACTTGTCGGAAAATGGATAAAATGGATGTATGTAGAACGAAAATACATATAGATATATCCATTTATCTGACAAGTATTTCCAGACGGAGGGAGTACTATACAATGAAAGAGATGTGCTAGAGGTTCCTAAAAAAAGAAAAGAAAAACGTTCGGCCGTCGATCTGGTGGACCATCACTTTGTTGGTAGATTATAAACACATCGTATGAGTTATGTGTATTATGGGATGGGGGAGTACATGATTGTACCAGATAGATCTGCATAATTGTCCCTAGACAGGTTCATTTGTCATATTACTGTGCATGAATGGATCATAACATTTAGATCTATATAACTATACCTAAACTGATCGCATCATTAGATCGATATAGTGGTGCCTAAATAAATAGGATTCGTTGGATCCACATAGTTATACCTAAAATGATCACATCCGTTCAATCTTCACAACTGTACCAGTTAGATCTGCATAATTGTCCCTAGACAGATTGCATTTGTCATATTATTGTACATGAATGGATCATAGAATTTAGATCTATATAGCTATACCTAAACTTATCACATACATTAGATCGATATAATGGTGCCTAAATAAATAGGATTCGTTGGATCCACATAGTTATACCTAAAATGATCACATCCGTTCAATCTTCACAACTGTACCAAAATATATACTCCCTTCGATTCGAATTAATTGACGCGGCCTCTATAAAATGTAAGATGAAAATTGTATAGAGGTTGTGTCAATTAATTTGGATCAGAGGTAGTATATCATAACAAGTAGACTTTCATATGTCAGAAAACAAATCACACCTGGTGATTCAACATTATAGCAGTGAGACATATCTCACATTATTCTTTTAGGTGTGCATATTAATTATTTGTTGGACCAGCGTTCCAGCACATGGCCATCCACGGGCTGGCCAGGCGACGCGCTCCTCCCAATCTACCCTAGGCGGCCGCCACCTCCTCCTTAACTGTACCAAAACACATCAACCAGTAGTGATTTGTATATCAAAAAGAAATCACAGTCAATTGTTCAACATTGTTGCACTTAGACAAACCTCACATGAATTTTCTTAAGTCCACATATTAATTATTTGTTGAACTACAGATGAAAAGTATATGTTACACCTGATTTAAACATGTTATTCCTTGCCACATCATTGCTAATCTCATGCTAATAGATAAGTTACGAACGCAATAAAGTATTAGAGTTAGTTGAAACATTACTATTACCTTTTACAATATGTACACAATTCGTAGTGTTGGTAATTTATACAATTCTTTAGGGGCGATTATGTGTCCTAGACATAAATAATTTTAAAATAATCCATATCATTTTCTTAGCAAAACAAAAAAATACTTTATCTTCTATATTGACAAAGTGATGGACAGGCCAAATGCATGTTTTTGTGCATGTAATTGTTGGAAACTCTGGACCCCAAAATATAACATCAATGCCTGGTCGTGTGGGCCCTATAGGTGAGGCCCGTGGACTCCGTGTGGCCCCCTCCTTGGGTCGCAATGCCTGGTCGTGTGGGCCCTATAGGTGGTCTATGTACCCTCTTTCGAGGAGGGGAGCTTATATACCCCCCCCCCCCCCCCCGACCACAATCCTAAATGTGATGCAGTTTGTCTCTATCACCACTTTGTTGTCCGAAGCAAAGCCCATCTATAGCCATGCGTCGGCACCTCGTGGTGGTGGTGGGGGGGGGGGGGGGGTGGATTCTTCACCTTCTTCATCAACCATTCATTTCCACTACTCCCATTATGAGGTGTGAGTATTCCATCACGTGGATGTATCACCGTTCTCTCTCATACCTCAATACAAAGATTACATGAGTTGTTTAACATGATTGTGATCCAGGATGATGTGTTGCACTACAATATATTTAATAGTACTTGTTATTAGCTTTGTTTTTATTTATATTAGATTACTTTTCTACACTTCCATTAAATAAAAAATAGCGTAAATGTTTGTATTTTATCATGTAATTATTTTCTCTATCCAATAGTAGTGCTCCCGACAAGTTTGAGCATAAGAAGTTTTGGTTAGGGGGTATATGGAATTATATTCTGTATCCAATAGTTTCGCTTCCCAACAACTGGGTGATGTGCTTGAAGATAGGTCTTTGGAATGTCTTCTACCCCATGCTAGTAAAATAGTACATCACCTAGAACCATCTATTTTGGAAAGAACAGCTACTTATTGGCAGGCACTTACAAAAGTTGTGGGGGATATCGATATGCAAAGTTTTACCTTTTATTTGGACGAATATATTGATAAAGTGCCCGTTATTGTTTTATACTATTTTCTTCTTTTTTTTAATTATCTTCATGCGGCAGATTCGAGAAAATTCAGAGATGAGTTCTAAGCTAAAAGGAGGCTTGCGACAGAAAGCCATCTGGGGAGGCTCCCCTGGGCCCACATGCCCGAGGGCTTGGGCGCATGGCTTTATGCATGTGGGGCCCACACATGGCTCCGCCCCTTGGTCTTCTTCGTTGGGTTTATATATCGTTGAAAACTCTGGAGAGATTTATGGTGTATTTTTCTGCCGACGTCACTTTGTGTTTTGAGACAATCCAATCTCAAGCCCTACCCCGCTACTCTGCTGGTGGAGGAAATCAACGCCTTCATCATCTTCATCGACCCTTGATGCTCTCATGATGATGTGCGAGGAGTCCACCCCTGGAGTATGGGTTTGTAGCATTAGTTATGTAGAATCTTCTCTCCCCTTGGGGATACAATGACGAGTTATCTGTCTCCAGATAGAGTATTAGCTATAGATATTTGCAGACGGATCTCGGCCTATACATACATTGACAAACTGTCTATATGATACAGTATATAACATCGCATCGTATGTTATGATTTGCCATATTTGTATTAATCATTCACTACACATACATGTTGACGGTGCAGATTTCCGTCCGTACCCTCCCTCGGAGGCAAAAACAAAATTTCCCTAGTATAAAAGATCCTTTAATTCAGAGAAGCTCTAGTCTTTTGGACGGATGCCATCAAGTATATGAACCCTGTTTACCGGTGCTCAAAGTTCGACACGTGGCTTCCTTCCTTGTCTAGCAAGACGCATCGCCGGCCAATCATTCGTTGGGTCACGGTTGGAAGGAAGCCGCGGAGCGATCATCTTGTGATGTCGGCGTCGCGCCACAAATACGGCAGGCAGGTCAGGGTGCTCCTACGTCGGCCCGGCCGGCTAGCAGGCAGCTGGTCCCTCCCTGCTCCGACCGTGCAATATATGGGATGATTTCCTTCCTGAAACTGTAACACATGACGCGAAGCGGAGCGTCCCCTTGTGTGTGTTTTTGTTTTTGACATGAGCGTCTCCTTGTGTTAGCCGTTCGTTCCCGGGTCGCTCGCTGTGTTAAATGGGCTGTGGCTATCCTCCCACCTCCGTCGTCGTTCCGAGGTGTTTCATGGTGAAGCCATCCATGTCCCACTAGTAGAAAAAGGGGCTTTTACCCTGGTTCATAAGAGCCTTTATTCCCGGTTCTGAAACCGGGACTAAAGGGTCGTTACTAATGCCCTAGCGCTTTAGTCCCGGTTCTTACACGAACCGGGACTAAAGGCCGTCCACGTGGCCGGTGCGGGGAGCCCAGGCAGGAGGGTCTTTGGTCCCGGTTGGTGGCGGTTGGTGCCACCAACCGGGACCAATAGGCATCCACGCGTCAGCACCTGGCAGGAGCTGAGATTTTTTTTTTGAAGGGGGTGGTTTATGGGTTTTGGGGGGTTAATTTAGGTGTTTCATATATTGTGTTAGCTAGCTAATTAATAGAGAGAACAAGTGTCCTCTCTTATCTCCGTGCTTGGTCGACGCTACGCACTATATACGTATGGAGAGGAGTAGACACGCTAGCTAGTAATCAAATGAAGGAAACAGAAGATCGTCATGAACATATGCATACAGAGAGAAGTGATATCGACCACCTCTCCTATATAATAATAACCATTTATTATTGCCTCTAGGGCATATTTCCAACAGTCTCCCACTTGCACTAGAGTCAATAATCTAGTTCACATCACCATGTGATTAACACTCACTGGTCACATCACCATGTGACCAACATCTAAAGAGTTTACTAGAGTCAATAATCTAGTTCACATCACTATGTGATTATCACTCAATGTGTTCTGGTTTGGTCATGTTATGCTTGTGAGAGAGGTTATTAGTCAACGGGTCTGAGCCTTTCAGAACCGTGTGCTTTACGAATATCTATGTCATCTTGTGGATGCTACCACGCGCTATTTGGAGCCATTTCAAATAATTGCTCTACTATACGAATCCGGTTTACTACTCAGAGTCATCCGGATTAGTGTCAAAGTTCGCATCGACGTAACCCTTTACGACGAACTCCTTTCCACCTCCATAATCGAGAAAATTCCTTACTCCACTAGGTACTAAGGATAAGTTCGACCGCTGTCATGAGATCCTTTCCCGGATCACCATTGTACCCTCTTGACTAACTCATGGCAAGGCACACTACATGTGCGGTACACAGCATAGCATACTATAGAGCCTACGTCTAAAGCATAGGGGACGACCTTCGTCCTTTCTCTATCTTCTGCTGTGGTCAGGTCTTGAGTCTTACTCAATACTCACACCTTGTAACACAGCCAAGAACTCCTTCTTTGCTGATCTATTTTGAACTCTTTCAAAAACATGTCAAGGTGTGCTGTCTTTTGAAAGTATCATCAGGCGTCTTGATCTATCTCTATGGATCTTGATGCCCAATATGTAAGTAGCTTTATCCAGGTATTCCTTTGAAAAACTCCTTTCAAACAACCCTTTATGCTTTCCAAAAAATTTACATCATTTCGGATCAACAATATGTCATTCACATATACTTATCAGAAATGTTGTAGTGCTCCCACTCACTTTATTGTAAATACAAGTTTCTAACAAACTTTGTATAAACCCAAAAACTTTGATCACTCCATCAAAGCGTATATTCTGACTCCGAGATGCTTGCTCTAATCCATAGAAGGATCGCTGGAGCTAGCATACCTTTTAGCAACCTTAGGATCGACAAAACCTTTCTGATTGTATCACATACAACCTTTCCTTACGAAAACTGGTAAGGAAACTTGTTTTGACATCCATCTGCCAGATTTCATAAATGCAGCTAATGCTAACATGATTCCGACGGACCTAAGCATCGCTACGGATGAGAAAAACTCATCGTAGTCAACTCCTTGAACTTGTGAAAATACTCTTTGCCACAAGTCGAGCTTCATAGACGGTAACATTACCGTCCATGTCCGTCTTCTTCTTAAAGATCCATTTATCTCAATGGCTTGCCGATCATCGGGCAAGTTCACCAAAGTCCATGCTTTGTTCTGATACATGGATCCTATCTCGGATTTCATGGCTTCTAACCATTTGTCGGAATATGGGCCCACCATCGCTTCTCCATAGCTTGTAGGTTCATTGTTGTCTAGCAACATGACTTCCAAGACAGGATCACGCATTACTCTGAAGTAGTGCGCATCCTCGTCGTCCTACGAGGTTTGGTGGTGACTTGATCCGAAGTTTCATGATCACTATCATAAGCTTCCACTTCAATTGGTGTAGGTGCCACAGGAATAACTTCCTGTGCCCTGCTACACACTAGTTGAAGCGACGGTTCAATAACCTTATCAAGTCTCCACCATCCTCCCACTCAATTCTTTCGAGAGAAACTTTTCCTCGAGAAAGGACTCGTTTCTAGAAGCAATTACTTTTGCTTCCAGATCTGAAATAGGAGGTATACCCAACTTTTTTTGGGTATTCTATGAAGATGCATTTATCCGCTTTGGGTTCGAGCTTATCAGCCTGAAACTTTTTCACATAAGCATCGCAGCCCCAAACTTTTAAGAAACGACAACTTAGGTTTCTCTAAACGGTGTCGTCTCAACGGAATTGCGTGGTGCCCCTTTTAAAGTGAATGCGGTTGTCTCTAATGCCTAACCCATAAACGATAGTGGTAATTCGATAAGAAACATCATGGTATGCACCATATCCAATAGGGTGCAGTTATGATGTTCGGACACACCATCACACTATGGTGTTCCAGGCGGTATTAATTGTGAAACACTTTCCACAATGTCTCAATTGTGTGCCAAACTCGTATCTCAGATACTCATCTCTATGATCATATCACAGACATTTTATCCTCTTGTCACGACGATCTTCAACTTCACTCTGAAATTACTTGAACCTTTCAATAATTCAGACTAGTGTTTCATCAAGTAAATACACTCAGCATCTACTCAAATCATCTGTGAAGTAAGAACATAACGATATCCACTGCATGCCTCAGCACTCATTGGACTGCGTACATCAAAATGTATTACTTCCAATAAGTTGCTCTCTTGTTCCATCTTACTGAAAACGAGGACTTTCAGTCATCTTGCCCATGTGGTATGATTTGCATGTCTCAAGTGATTCATAATCAAGTGAGTCCAAACGATCCATCTGCATGGAGTTTCTTCATGCATACATACCAATAGACATGGTTCGCATGTCTCAATCTTTTCAAAACGAGTGAGTCCAAAGATCCATCTATATGGAGCTTCTTCATGCGTTTTATACCAATTTGACTCAAGTGGCAGTGCCACAAGTATGTGGTACTATCATTACTATCTTATATCTTTTGGCACGAACATGTGTATCACGGCGATCGAGATTCATTTCAGGTGCAAGACCATTGAAGGTATTATTCAAATAAACAGAGTAACCATTATTCTCCTTAAATGAATAACCGTATTGCGATAAACATAATCCAATCATGCTCAACGCAAACACCAAACCTCGATGGCAGAGGGAGCATGCGATGCTTGATCACATCAACTTTGGAAACACTTCCAACACATATCGTCATCTCCCCTTTAGCTAGTCTCCGTTTATTCCGCAGCTTTTATTTCGAGTTACTAACACTTAGTAACCGAACCGGTATCTAATACCCTGGTGCTGCTAGGAGTACTAGTAAAGTACACATTCATATAATGTATATCCAATATACTTCTGTCGACCTTGCCTGCCTTCTCATCTACCAAATATCTAGGGTAGTACTGCTTCAGTGACCGTTCCTCTCATTACAGAAGCACTTAGTCTCGGGTTTGGGTTCAACCTTGGGATTCTTCACTAGAGCAGCAAACGACTTGCTGTTTCATGAAGTATCCCTTTTGCCCTTGCCCTTCTTAAACTAGTGGTTTTACTAACCATCAACAATTGATGCTCCTTCTTGATTTCTACTCTCGCGGTGTCAAACATCGCGAATAGCTCAAGGATCATCATAACTATCCTTGATATGTTATAGTTCATCACGAAGCTCTACTAGCTTGGTGGCAGTGACTATGGAGAACTATCACTATCTCATCTGGGAGATTAACTCCCACTTGATTCAAGCGATTGTGGCACTCAGACAATCTGAGCACATGCTCAACGATTGAGCTTTTCTCCCTTAGTTTGTAGGCTTAAGAAACTTGTCAGAGGTCTCATACCTCTTGACGTGGGCACTAGTCTGAAATCCCAATTTTAGTCTTCGGAACATCTCACATGTTCTGCGACGTTTCAAAACGTCTTGGGTGCCACAATTCTAAACCGCACTGAACTATCACGTAGTCATCAAAACGTGTATGTCAGATGTTTCGTAACATCTACAGACGACGCTGAGGTTCAGCACACCGAGCGGTGCATTAAGGACATAAGCCTTCTGTGCAGCAATGAGGACAATCCTCAGTTTACGGACCCAGTCCGCATAATTGCTACTACCAACTTTCAACTAAATTTTCTCTAGGAACATATCTTAACCAGTAGAACTAAAGCGCAAGATATGACATAATTTGCAAATACCCTTTTGACTATGTTCATGATAATGAAGTTCATCTGATTATGAACTCCCACTCAGATAGACATCCCTCTAGTCATCTAAGTGAAACATGATCCGAGTTTAACTAGGGCGTGTCCGATCATCACGTGAGACGGACTAGTCAAGATCGGTGAACATCTCCATGTTGATCGTATCTTCTATACGACTCATGCTCGACCTTTTGGTCCTCCGTGTTCCGAGGCCATGTCTGTACATGCTAGGCTCGTCAAGTCAACCTAAGTGTATTGCGTGTGTTCTGAGGCCATGTCTGTACATGCTAGGCTCGTCAACACCCGTTGTATTCGAACGTTAGAATCTATCACACCCGATCATCACGTGGTGCTTCGAAACAACGAACCTTCGCAACGGTGCACAGTTAGGGTGAACACTTTCTTGAAATTATTATAAGGGATCATCTTACTTACTACCGTCGTTCTAAGCAAATAAGATGCAAAAACATGATAAACATCACATGCAATCAAATAGTGACATGATATGGCCAATATCATCATGCTCCTTTGATCTCCATCTTCGGGGCACCATGATCATCTTTGTCACCGGCATGACACCATGATCTCCATCATCATGATCTCCATCATTGTGTCTTCATGAAGTCGTCACGCCAATGATTACTTCTACTTCTATGGCTAACGCGTTTAGCAACAAAGTAAAGTAAATTACATGGCGTTTATTCAATGACATGCAGGTCATACAAAATAATAAAGACAACTCCTATGGCTCCTGCCGGTTGTCATACTCATCGACATGCAAGTCGTGATTCCTATTACAAGAATATGATCAATCTCATACATCACATATATCATTCATCACATCTTCTGGCCATATCACATCACATAGCACTTGCTGCAAAAAACAAGTTAGACGTCCTCTAATTGTTGTTGCAAGTTTTTACGTGGCTTGTAGGTTTCTAGCAAGAACGTTTTCTTACCTACGTATGACCACAACGTGATTTGCCAATTTCTATTTACCCTTCATAAGGACCCTTTTCATCGAATCCATTCCGACTAAAGTAGGAGAGACAAACACCCGCTAGCCACCTTATGCATCTAGTGCATGTCAGTCGGTGGAACCTGTCTCACGTAAGCGTACGTGTAAGGTCGGTCCGGGCCGCTTCATCCTACAATGCCGCCGAAACAAGAAACGACTAGTAGCGGCAAGAAGAATTGGCAAACTCAACGCCCACAACTGCTTTGTGTTCTACTCGTGCATAGTAACTACGCATAGACCTGGCTCATGATGCCACTGTTGGGAATCGTAGCATAATTTAAAATTTTCCTACGCTCACCAAGATGCATCTATGGAGTCTACTAGCAACGAGGGGAAAGGAGTGCATCTACATACCCTTGTAGATCGCGAGCGGAAGCGTTCCAATGAACGTGGATGACAGAGTCGTACTCGCCGTGATCCAAATCACCGATGACCGAGTGCCGAACAGACGGCACCTCCGTGTTCAACACACGTACGGTGCAGCGACGTCTCCTCCTTCTTGATCCAGCAAGGGGGAAGGAGAGGTTGATGGAGATCCAGCAGCACGACGGCGTGGTGGTGGATGTAGCGGGTCTCCGGCAGGGCTTCGCCAAGCTTCTGCGAGAGAGAGAGAGAGAGAGAGAGGTGTTGCAGGGGAGGAGGGAGGCGCCCAAGGCTGTAGATTGTTGCCCTCCCTCCCCCCCACTATTTATAGGACCCCTGGGGGGCGCCAGCCCTTGGGAGATCAGATCTCCAAGGGGGGGCGGCGGCCAAGTGGGGGGGAAGGGGTGCCTTGCCCCCCAAGGCAAGGGGAAAGCCCCCCCCCCTAGGGTTCCCAACCCTAGGCGCATGGGGGGAGGCCCAAGGGGGGCGCCCCAGCCCACTAAGGGCTGGTTCCCTTCCAATTTCAGCCCACGGGGCCCTCCGGGATAGGTGGCCCCACCCGGTGGACCCCCGGGACCCTTCCGGTGGTCCCGGTACAATACCGGTAACCCCCGAAACTTTCCCGGTGGCCGAAACTTGACTTCCTATATATAATTCTTCACCTCCGGACCATTCCGGAACCTCTCGTGACGTCCGGGATCTCATCCGGGACTCCGAACAACTTTCGGGTTTCCGCATACATATATCTCTACAACCCTAGCGTCACCGGACCTTAAGTGTGTAGACCCTACGGGTTCGGGAGACATGCAGACATGACCGAGACGCCTCTCCGGTCAATAACCAACAGCGGGATCTGGATACCCATGTTGGCTCCCACATGCTCCACGATGATCTCATCGGATGAACCACGGTGTCGAGGATTCAATCAATCCGTATGCAATTCCCTTTGTCAATCGGTATGTTACTTGCCCGAGATTCGATCGTCGGTATCCCAATACCTTGTTCAATCTCGTTACCGGCAAGTCTCTTTACTCGTACCGCAATGCATGATCCCGTGACTAACGCCTTAGTCACATTGAGCTCATTATGATGATGCATTACCGAGTGGGCCCAGAGATACCTCTCCGTCACACGGAGTGACAAATCCCAGTCTCGATCCGTGCCAACCCAACAGACACTTTCGGAGATACCCGTAGTGCACCTTTATAGTCACCCAGTTACGTTGTGACGTTTGGCACACCCAAAGCACTCCTACGGTATCCGGGAGTTGCACGATCTCATGGTCTAAGGAAAAGATACTTGACATTGGAAAAGCTCTAGCAAACGAAACTACACGATCTTTTATGCTATGCTTAGGATTGGGTCTTGTCCATCACATCATTCTCCTAATGATGTGATCCCGTTATCAATGACATCCAATGTCCATAGTTAGGAAACCATGACTATCTGTTGATCAACGAGCTAGTCAACTAGAGGCTTACTAGGGACAGGTTGTGGTCTATGTATTCACACATGTATTACGATTTCCGGACAATACAATTATAGCATGAATAATAGACAATTACCATGAACAAAGAAATATAATAATAACCATTTATTATTGCCTCTAGGGCATATTTCCAACACCTTCTCCTCCGGAGGTGGATGTTTCTTTGCTTTCACCCCTTCAAAGAAGTTCTTCACTTCGGCTCGCACGATCTTCGCGTTCTCCTCCTCGGTCCTCTCATATGGTAACTTCTCTGGAGTCTTCAGAGAAGGACCGAATCTGTATTGCCTCCCGCCTCTGGAAGCTGTACTGCTAGACGCCGGCAGAGCAGACGGACCGGCTGCGGCTGTCTTCTTTCCTTGCTTACGAGGCGGAGGAGAAGGACTACGACGCGCCGGAGCAGCCGCATCGGCGGCGGGTCTCTTCCGCCCTTGCTGACGAGGCGGAGAAGGAGGAGGCTGGCTGCTCTGGCGCGCCGGCGCTGGCGGAGAAGGAGGCGGAGTGCCGCCGCGCGCCGGAGAAGGAGGCTGAGTGCCCTGATCACTCGCCGGAGGAGGAGGCGGAGTGCCCTTACTCGCCGGAGCCGTCCAGTTCGGAAGCTTGATGAGCTCCTTCCGCCATAGGCATGGAGTCTTCAGAGCTAAACCCAGCCGAGTCTCCCCTTCACCGGTAGGGTGGTCAAGCCGGAGCTCCTCAAATCCCTCCGTTATTTCATCCACCATCACCCTAGCATATCCTTCTGGAATCGGCCGGCAGTGGTAGGTTGCGCCGGGTTCAGTAGGTAAAACAGAGCCAACAGCCGCCTTGACTTTCAAGTTCTGCCATTCCGCCATAAGGTGGAAATGTTGAGACTGCGTGATAGCATCCACGGGGTAGCTAGCAGGAGCCGCATGCTCCAGCTGAGGCAGCTCGGTGGAAGCCACGCTGCTTCTCCGTTGAGATGGCGGTGTAGCTTCGGGGGCAGTTTCGGCATCTCGATTGCCGTCTTGTTCCTCTAGCGCTTGAACCCTTTCGTGCAGCTTCTGAATTTGGATCTGCTCCCCTCTTTTCCTCCTCTCCTGGGTTTTGTAACCGCCCGCGTCCGGAAAACTAGCCTTCCACGGAACGGAGCCTGGCGTGCCTCGTGTCCGTCCAGGGTGCTCAGGATTCCCGAGGGCCATTGTGAGCTCGTCGTTCTCTCTGTCTGGAACGAACGTCCCTTGCTGCGCTGCATCGATATAGTGCTTAAGCTTCTTGACGGGTATTGCAAGTTGCTCGTCCGTCCAACGACACCTCCCTGATACAGGGTCCAAGGTTCCGCCAGCCCCAAAGAACCAAGTCCGGCAACGGTCTGGCCAGTTCATTGTCTCTGGTTCGATCCCTTTATCAAGCAGATCCCTCTCAGACTTGGCCCACTTAGGCCGGGCTTTGAGGTAGCCACCTGACCCCGTGCGATGGTGAAGCTTCTTCTTCACAGCATTCTTCTTGTTTGTCGCTGACATCTTCTTACTCTTTTCCGATGTCTTGTGGGCCACAAATGCGGGCCAATGATCTCTGATCTTCTCATACCGGCCGATGAATTCTGGTGTCTCTTCTTTGTCGACAAACGTTTTCAGCTCATTCTTTCACCTCCTGAATAGGTCTGCCATCTTCTTAAGAGCATGAGACTTGATTAATTGCTCTATAACTGGCTTCTCCGGATCCTCCTCTGGCGGTAGGGTGAAATTTGCCTTCAGCTCAGTCCAAAGATCATCTTTCTGCATATCATTGACATAAGACACCTCAGGGTCTTCCTTCTTAGGCTTATACCATTGGTGGATGCTGATCGGGATCTTGTCCCTAACTAGAACCCCGCACTGAGCAGCAAAAGCATCCTTTGTCCGGAGGGGTTCAATCGGTTGGCCGTCGCGCGCGATTGCTGTGATCTCAAACCTTTCATCCGAGCGCAACTTTCTCTTCGGGCCTCGTCTCTTTACCGCAGTTGTGCTCGATCCGGAGGGCTAGAAAAAAGAAGAAAGACGAGTGTTAATTAATATGTGTACATACCAAAACAATGAATGCATCAATTAGCTAGTCAGCACAGGCTTAACTAATATATTTACCTGGCCGGACTCTGTTCGGTCACCGGAGCCGTCACCACGGGCTCCTTCTTGCACCAGCATTGGGTCACCGGAGCCATCATAATCATGTCTTTCCTCCTCCACTCTTCGATCACTGTAGCCTGCTTCTTCACCCTGTTCTTCCAGACCAACATTGTCGTTAAGATACGACAAGATATCACCTCCGGCGAAGATTATGTCCCCCAACACCTCTTCTGCTTGCTCATCTCGTCCGTGCTCCATTGTTTCTGCAAATATTACAACATGGCAATTATTACACAAACATGACAGCAGGTGGATATATTAGTGCAAACGTAGACCTAGCTTATTCCGGGTTTGGGGTGGCCTAGGCAACGCTTCAAGGGTAGGGGCGCGGCGGGAGGGGGTAGGAGACCGACATCGTTTTTTTCTAGGGTTTGGGTGTCCTCGAGAGTTTTGGTCGAGCGAGAGGGCCGGGGGGTGCTCCCGTGGTATAAGTTATCACGGTCGAGAGGGGGTATACATATCGACCGTCCATCATGTCGAAGTTATCTGGGAGGGAGTTATATATATCGACAACGACGACATACATACACGGGAAAATAATGTTATCGGGGAGGGGGTATATCGACCACCCCCCCCCCCCCACGTGTTGAAGTTATCGGGAGGGGGTTTTATATCGACAACGACGACATACATACACGGGAAAATAATGTTATCGAGGAGGGGGTATATCGACCCCCCCCTCGTGTTGAAGTTATCCCCCCTCGTGTTGAAGTTATCGGGAGGGGGTAATATCGAACAACGACAACATACATACACGGGAAAATAATGTTATCGGGGAGGGGGTATATCGACCCCCCCCCACGTGTTGAAGTTATCAGGAGGGGGTTATATCGACAAGACGACATATATACACGGGAAAATAATGTTATCGGGGAGGGGGTATATCGACCCCCCCTCGTGTTGAAGTTATCCCCCCTCGTGTTGAAGTTATCGGGAGGGGTATATATCGACGACGACAGACCCGATAAAACATAAGAAAACGAAGAAGAAATAAAAAGAGGAGAAGAAGAAAGGAATAGAGGAGAGGATTGAAGAAAAAAAAGAAGAAGAAAAAGAGGAGAAGAAAGGAATAGAGGAGAAGAAGAAAAAATAGAATATTTTCTATTTTTTCTATTCTATTTTTTCTTCTTCTCCTCTTCTTTTTCTTCTTTTTTCCTCTTCTTATTTATTTCTCCTCTTCTTCCTCTCCTCTTCTTCTTTCTTTCCTCTTCTTATTTTCTTCTTTCCTATCCTTCTTTTTCTTCTTCTTCCCTTCCTAGCTAGATATATAAAACTTTTCTAAAATTGTAACTTTTGCATATATAAAACTTTTCCATGTGGATCATCATTTCTCATATATATCGAATATATATCCATTGTCATATATAAAAACTTTCTATATATGAACAAAAAACTTTCTATGAACAAAAAAACATTTTTGACATATATATTCATACATTTTGAACATCTACATACATACAAATTTTTTTTTGTTCACATATACATTATAGCCACATACACATATACATCACATATGAACAAAAAAATTAAACTAATAAAAATAAAAAAACATATAGCCACATATGAACAAAAACATATAGCCACATACATACACATATACATTATATTATATATATATATATGATCAAAAAACAATTAACTAATAAAAAAACAGAGCCGGGGCGGCGGCTCTCACAGCGGGGGCGGCTAGGACGATGGCGACGGCGGGGGCGGCGAGGGCGCCGGCGCGCGGGGGCGGGACGGGGCGGGGGCGGCGAGGGCGCCGGCGAGCACGCGCGGGCCGGGCAGGAGGGCTCGGGGCGCCGAGGCGGCGCGCGCGAGCAGGGGAGCACGAGGCGGGGCGGCGCGTGGGGGCAGGGCGACGGCGACGAGCACCGGGCGGCGACCCGTCGAGGCAAGGGCGCGGGGCGACGGCGACGAGGAGCGGGCGGCGACGGCGAGCACGGGCAGCCTGGCGGCGTCGGGGGCAACTGGCGAGGTATCTGAAAATTTCTCAAGTGTTGCCTTATATAGGAACACCTTTGGTCCCGGTTGGTGGCACCAACCGGGACCAATGCCCCCTTTAGTCCCGGTTGGTGCCACCAACCGGGACCAAAGGCCCCTTTTCAGCAGCGCAAAGGGCGGGAAGCGGCGGCCTTTGGTCCCGGTTGGTGGCACCAACCGGGACTAAAGGGGGGGCATTGGTCCCGGTTGGTGCCACCAACCGGGATCATAGGCCTTTCGCTGCCCGCGGCCAAAAGTTTAGTCCCACCTCGCTAGTTGAGAGGGGCTCGGAGTGGTTTATAAGCCCCACTGCGGCTGCCCTCTCGAGCTCCTCTCAAATGCAGGCTTACGGGCCTAATGTCACATTGTGCTGTCTGTGGGCCTATTAGGCCTTCTGCGGGCCTGAATCCTGGCCCAGGTTGGGTTTCTAGCCGTATTCAGGCCGTGGTGGCCCAATAGGTGGCAGTTATTTAAAAAAATCCAGTTTTTTGGTTCTGTTTTTTGCATTATTTATTTTCTTTTGTTTTTTCTTTATTTTTAATTCTTTTTGCTTTTAGGTCAGCAAAATTATAAACTGTCTGTTAGTGCCATTAGTTTTAGAAAAAATATAAACTTTCTATTAGTGCCATTAGTTCTTTATGAAAATTCTTTTTGCTGTATTTAGTTTTTTTGTTTTCTTTTTTGCTATATTTATTTTGTTTTGTTTCTACGTACAACAAAAAACTTATTTATTTTATTTTATTTTGTTTCTAATTACTTATTTATTTTACTTTATGATAATTCTTTCTGCTATTAAAGTTTCTATCAAAAAAAGTTCTTTATGAAAATTCTTTTTGCTTTTAATGATTAAAAATAAAAAAGAGGCGCAATGCGCGTTGATTTCCTTCAAGCCTTTCGGAATAGTGTAGACTGCACTGCACATAGCTCGATGCAGTCTACCTTATTCCTCAAGGCTTGAAGCTAAGCAACGTGAGCATTGCGCCTCTTCTTCATCGTCTCTGCACTCAGGGCTTATAAACCGCTCCTAGTGCCTCTCAGCTAGCGAGGTGGGACTAAAAAACTGCTTAGCTAGTAAGAAACTCTAGTACCGGTTCATGCCACGAACAGGTACTAAAGGTGCTCGTGGGGCCACAGCCTCATTAGTACCGGTTCGTGGCACCAACAGGGACCAAAGGGTGGAATTGGTCCCGGTTCGTGCCACCAACCGGGACCAATGGCCTTGCACAGCGGCGTGGTGGTGAGTTTAGTCCCACCTCGCTAGTTAAGAGAGAGCCGCACCTGTTTATAAGGTGCGGTGCGCCTGAGCTGTCGAGCTCCTCTCTAAAGCAGGCTTACGGGCCTAACCTCTCTGTACATGCCTGTGGGCCTACTGGGCCTTCTGCGGGCCTGAATCCTGGCCCATGGATGGGTTTCTAATCGTATTCAGGCCGTGGTGGCCCAGTAGGTGGCATAATTTTTAATTTTTGGCCTGTTATTTTTCATGCATTTACTAATTATTTTGAGCTATAAGACCCTAAAATTGAAAAGCATTTCAAATGAACTCTGAAAAGGTTGAAAGTTGGCATGGTATCATCATTTCATCCACATAGCATGTGCAAGAAAGTTGAGAGGGTTACGGCAAAAACTAGATGCACTTCTTGTACAAAACGGACAATGGTATCATACTCGTCTATTACAAAGTTGGCATGGTATCATCATAATAGTTGCGGGAGAAAGTCTTCACTTTTTCTTCGCTTGTGTCATTTGCTTATTGCGCCGTAACCATGGATAATCTTCATCGTTTATCAGGATGCTTGGGTCAGCCTTGACTTTGAAGGGAGGAATTTCATGAAACTTTTCATAATCTTCAGACATGTCTGTCTTGCCCTCCACTCCCACAATATCCCTTTTTCCTGAAAGAACTATGTGCCGCTTTGGCTCATCGTATGATGTATTCGCTTCCTTATCTTTTCTTTTCCTCGGTCTGGTAGACATGTCCTTCACATAGATAACCTGTGCCACATCATTGGCTAGGACGAACGGTTCGTCAGTGTACCCAAGATTGTTCAGATCCACTTTTGTCATTCCGTACTGTGGGTCTACCTGTACCCCGCCTCCTGACAGATTGACCCATTTGCACTTAAACAAAGGGACCTTCATACATCGATGTTCTTAACTCGAGTGTCATTCCTAGCTCCAAACATGTTTGGAAAGTCAAAGTTCCTTTGAAAATTAAAGTGTTTATGTGGTTTGTCCATAAACAGGTCATTCTAACAAAGGACAACTTGGTTAAGCGCAATTGGACAGGATCTACTAGGTGTAGTTTCTGTGATCGGGATGAAACCATCAAGCATCTCTTCTTTGAGTGCCCGTTGGCAAGAATGTTGTGGCGTTCCGTGCAAATTGCCTTTAACATTACTCCTCCGAGTTCGGTCGGGTCGTTATTTGGAACGTGGCTGGATGGGATAGAGTCCGTTACAGCTAGACACATTCGTGTAGGAGTTTGTGCGTTGTTATGGGCAATTTGGAACTGCAGAAATGATTTGGCTTTTAACAGAATAACTACTATTCATTTTTTGCAGGTTGTATTCCGTGCTACGGTGTTGATCCGTATGTGGTCCCTACTCACTCCGACGGAGGCCAGGGAGCGTTTGGTTACTGGATCTGTCCGGTGGGAGATGGTAGCGCGGGATATCTTCAACCGGTTTGGATGGCGGTCATGTAATAGGATAGGCAATTAGTTTTCCTATCTTTATTTCTCCCAGCCGGTTGTGGCTTTATGGCCTTTTTCTGTTTTCGCGTCGAGGTCTATGTGAGCTCGACTTTATTTTGTTTTACGACTCTACAACATTGTTGAACCAATTTTATTTATCTAAGTGGCCATATGCATCGTTCTGATGCAGAGGCCGGGGAGTCCCCCCTTTTTTTAAAAAAAAATACAATCAATCGTAGCTAGCTCCATAGCATCCGAAGGACCCGAGCCAATCCAAGTGATGGTTCTGCCTTCTAGACGAGCAAATTTGGATATACTATCACTAACTTTGTTTTGGCTACGATTAACATGCGTAATACAAGAATCATGATGAACCATCTTGTTACGGGTGTGCCACGCCCGCCAAAGCATCATAAGCAACATTGAACGCTCAATATCAGGAAGAGGCTCTAAAGCATGTAGCAACCATTATTTTGCATGGTACGTATACAAGGCAATGACCAAGCTTCTGCCATTACGTCTCCTTGACAATGTTGATAGGTTAGCCAAGTTTTCACATTCATTGGATCAGGGGCGGCACATTTGGCTTCTCGAACCCCATGATCCATACAATTTTGCCTAAAAAAAGTTGATCTCATTTACGCTCCATTATTACACATGTAAACTTCACTTTGCAATGAATCTACTGCATGCACGTCCGGAAGCGCGTGCGTGTTGTACTCCATACGCGCGTGCACAATGGTAGCGAGCTAGCACACGATGCGGGGCATGCAGTCGACTGATTAGGGTCTCAAAACGGACCACCGTCGGGATACCCACTCCGTCCGGTGAATTGCTGGCCTTCCATCCCAAGGACGGCAGGAGAGCTGCTGCTGGAAGCACCGGCGTCGATGTGCTGCAACCTGCTACCCATCGCCGGCGGCGCCGGCCTCCAGTGCCGCTTCCTCTGGTTGATGAACCAGTTGTTGATCTGCCTCGTGTCGAGCCCCGTCGACTCCGCCAACGCCAGCTTCTCCGGTTCCTGGAACGTATGGCGCCATTAGCGCTTTTGAAGCTCCAACCAAGATACGTAACGATCTGCATGCATGCATGAACCCAAAAGTACATAGCCAAGCACGTACCGATGGGTAGGGCCATCCGTGGTGCAGATGCCACCAGTGCAGGAGCCTCTGGCGCGCCTCCCTCGGCAGCCTGCCGCTCTTCTTCTTCTTCCCGGAGAGCTCCCTCCAGAGGCTTCTCAGGTAGCCGCTGTACTTGTCCAGGAGCTGGCTCGTCAGCTGCTTGCCCTCGCCGGAAGGCAGGCCGGCGACGTCGCCGGTCTCCTGCCCATCTTCGGAAGAACCCTCGCACTCGTTGTAGTTGTTGCCGCCAGTTGCTTAAGACACGGCGATCAAGCAAATAACCAAAGACATATATGGTCACTAATTTATTAGTTTCATCTAACGAGCCAACGTTAGATAGGATAGGAACGTAGTGTGCTATAAAGTGACGTAGTAGTAAATATTATCACTAGATTGATCGGTTTGCTATTGCTACCATCGATCGGCTGCTGGCTGCACATGTAACCACCAAATTACCACAGAACATGCATGCTAGCACGCCCCACCACCGTACCACCACCACCACACCATCCAACATCGAACTGATCATGATCTCTTCCAGATCAAGCTAATTGATCCTATGTCCAATCATGCAGGCACAAAAAAGCTGGATAATAATCGGGCGGTACGGCCATCGGAGGCAGAGAACATTTCAGTCAGACATTCACACGCCATACACGTATGCCTGGCGAGATCGCAACCGCAGCGCCTAGGCTAACATGCGCATGGTGCACTAGCGACCCATGCATACGCATCAACGGGCGTCTTCACACGGGACGGGAGTATGTCACTGCGAGAGAAGTGATTCAAGACCATGGTTTAGCGGAACCTATGGTCTATGCCGTACGATTTAACATCCCATTACATGTGGATCTGTGACACGCATGCCAACTGCATTTTTTAATCAACCATGCATGGATGATTATTACACAAACATGACAGCAGGTGGATATATTAGTGCAAACGTAGACCTAGCTTATTCCGGGTTTGGGGTGGCCTAGGCAACGCTTCAAGGGTAGGGGCGCGGCGGGAGGGGGTAGGAGACCGACATCGTTTTTTTCTAGGGTTTGGGTGTCCTCGAGAGTTTTGGTCGAGCGAGAGGGCCGGGGGTGCTCCCGTGGTATAAGTTATCACGGTCGAGAGGGGGTATACATATCGACCGTCCATCATGTCGAAGTTATCTGGGAGGGAGTTATATATATCGACAACGACGACATACATACACGGGAAAATAATGTTATCGGGGAGGGGGTATATCGACCACCCCCCCCCCCACGTGTTGAAGTTATCGGAGGGGGTTTTATATCGACAACGACGACATACATACACGGGAAAATAATGTTATCGAGGAGGGGGTATATCGACCCCCCCCTCGTGTTGAAGTTATCCCCCCTCGTGTTGAAGTTATCGGGAGGGGGTAATATCGACAACGACAACATACATACACGGGAAAATAATGTTATCGGGGAGGGGGTATATCGACCCCCCCCACGTGTTGAAGTTATCAGGAGGGGGTTATATCGACAAGACGACATATATACACGGGAAAATAATGTTATCGGGGAGGGGGTATATCGACCCCCCCTCGTGTTGAAGTTATCCCCCCTCGTGTTGAAGTTATCGGGAGGGGTATATATCGACGACGACAGACCCGATAAAACATAAGAAAACGAAGAAGAAATAAAAAGAGGAGAAGAAGAAAGGAATAGAGGAGAGGATTGAAGAAAAAAAAGAAGAAGAAAAAGAGGAGAAGAAAGGAATAGAGGAGAAGAAGAAAAAATAGAATATTTTCTATTTTTTCTATTCTATTTTTTCTTCTTCTCCTCTTCTTTTTCTTCTTTTTTCCTCTTCTTATTTATTTCTCCTCTTCTTCCTCTCCTCTTCTTCTTTCTTTCCTCTTCTTATTTTCTTCTTTCCTATCCTTCTTTTTCTTCTTCTTCCCTTCCTAGCTAGATATATAAAACTTTTCTAAAATTGTAACTTTTGCATATATAAAACTTTTCCATGTGGATCATCATTTCTCATATATATCGAATATATATCCATTGTCATATATAAAAACTTTCTATATATGAACAAAAAACTTTCTATGAACAAAAAAACATTTTTGACATATATATTCATACATTTTGAACATCTACATACATACAAATTTTTTTTGTTCACATATACATTATAGCCACATACACATATACATCACATATGAACAAAAAAATTAAACTAATAAAAATAAAAAAACATATAGCCACATATGAACAAAAACATATAGCCACATACATACACATATACATTATATTATATATATATATATGATCAAAAAACAATTAACTAATAAAAAAACAGAGCCGGGGCGGCGGCTCTCACAGCGGGGGCGGCTAGGACGATGGCGACGGCGGGGGCGGCGAGGGCGCCGGCGCGCGGGGGCGGACGGGGCGGGGGCGGCGAGGGCGCCGGCGAGCACGCGCGGGCCGGGCAGGAGGGCTCGGGGCGCCGAGGCGGCGCGCGCGAGCAGGGGAGCACGAGGCGGGGCGGCGCGTGGGGGCAGGGCGACGGCGACGAGCACCGGGCGGCGACCCGTCGAGGCAAGGGCGCGGGGCGACGGCGACGAGGAGCGGGCGGCGACGGCGAGCACGGGCAGCCTGGCGGCGTCGGGGGCAACTGGCGAGGTATCTGAAAATTTCTCAAGTGTTGCCTTATATAGGAACACCTTTGGTCCCGGTTGGTGGCACCAACCGGGACCAATGCCCCCCTTTAGTCCCGGTTGGTGCCACCAACCGGGACCAAAGGCCCCTTTTCAGCAGCGCAAAGGGCGGGAAGCGGCGGCCTTTGGTCCCGGTTGGTGGCACCAACCGGGACTAAAGGGGGGGCATTGGTCCCGGTTGGTGCCACCAACCGGGATCATAGGCCTTTCGCTGCCCGCGGCCAAAAGTTTAGTCCCACCTCGCTAGTTGAGAGGGGCTCGGAGTGGTTTATAAGCCCCACTGCGGCTGCCCTCTCGAGCTCCTCTCAAATGCAGGCTTACGGGCCTAATGTCACACTGTGCTGTCTGTGGGCCTATTGGGCCTTCTGCGGGCCTGAATCCTGGCCCAGGTTGGGTTTCTAGTCGTATTCAGGCCGTGGTGGCCCAATAGGTGGCAGTTTTTTAAAAAAATCCAGTTTTTTGGTTCTGTTTTTTGCATTATTTATTTTCTTTTGTTTTTTGCTTTATTTTTAATTCTTTTTGCTTTTAGGTCAGCAAAATTATAAACTGTCTGTTAGTGCCATTAGTTTTAGAAAAAATATAAACTTTCTATTAGTGCCATTAGTTCTTTATGAAAATTCTTTTTGCTGTATTTAGTTTTTTTGTTTTCTTTTTTGCTATATTTATTTTGTTTTGTTTCTACTTACAACAAAAAACTTATTTATTTTATTTTATTTTGTTTCTAATTACTTATTTATTTTACTTTATGATGATTCTTTCTGCTATTAAAGTTTCTATCAAAAAAAGTTCTTTATGAAAATTCTTTTTGCTTTTAATGATTAAAAATAAAAAAGAGGCGCAATGCGCGTTGATTTGCTTCAAGCCTTTCGGAATAGTGTAGACTGCACTGCACATAGCTCGATGCAGTCTACCTTATTCCTCAAGGCTTGAAGCTAAGCAACGTGAGCATTGCGCCTCTTCTTCATCGTCTCTGCACTCAGGGCTTATAAACCGCTCCTAGTGCCTCTCAGCTAGCGAGGTGGGACTAAAAAACTGCTTAGCTAGTAAGAAACTCTAGTACCGGTTCGTGCCACGAACAGGTACTAAAGGTGCTCGTGGGGCCACAGCCTCATTAGTACCGGTTCGTGGCACCAACAGGGACCAAAGGGTGGAATTGGTCCCGGTTCGTGCCACCAACCGGGACCAATGGCCTTGCACAGCGGCGTGGTGGTGAGTTTAGTCCCACCTCGCTAGCTAAGAGAGAGCCGCACCTGTTTATAAGGTGCGGTGCGCCTGAGCTGTCGAGCTCCTCTCTAAAGCAGGCTTACGGGCCTAACCTCTCTGTACATGCCTGTGGGCCTACTGGGCCTTCTGCGGGCCTGAATCCTGGCCCATGGATGGGTTTCTAATCGTATTCAGGCCGTGGTGGCCCAGTAGGTGGCATAATTTTTAATTTTTGGCCTGTTATTTTTCATGCATTTACTAATTATTTTGAGCTATAAGACCCTAAAATTGAAAAGCATTTCAAATGAACTCTGAAAAGGTTGAAAGTTGGCATGGTATCATCATTTCATCCACATAGCATGTGCAAGAAAGTTGAGAGGGTTACGGCAAAAACTAGATGCACTTCTTGTACAAAACGGACAATGGTATCATACTCGTCTATTACAAAGTTGGCATGGTATCATCATAATAGTTGCGGGAGAAAGTCTTCACTTTTTCTTCGCTTGTGTCATTTGCTTATTGCGCCGTAACCATGGATAATCTTCATCGTTTATCAGGATGCTTGGGTCAGCCTTGACTTTGAAGGGAGGAATTTCATGAAACTTTTCATAATCTTCAGACATGTCTGTCTTGCCCTCCACTCCCACAATGTCCCTTTTTCCTGAAAGAACTATGTGCCGCTTTGGCTCATCGTATGATGTATTCGCTTCCTTATCTTTTCTTTTCCTCGGTCTGGTAGACATGTCCTTCACATAGATAACCTGTGCCACATCATTGGCTAGGACGAACGGTTCGTCAGTGTACCCAAGATTGTTCAGATCCACTGTTGTCATTCCGTACTGTGGGTCTACCTGTACCCCGCCTCCTGACAGATTGACCCATTTGCACTTAAACAAAGGGACCTTAAAATCATGTCCGTAGTCAAGTTCCCATATGTCCATTATGTAACCATAATATGTGTCCTTTCCCCTCTCGGTTGCTGCATCAAAGCGGACACCGCTGTTTTGGTTGGTGCTCTTTTGATCTTGGGCGATCGTGTAAAATGTATTCCCATTTATCTCGTATCCTTTGTAAGTCAATACAGTCGAAGATGGTCCCCTGGACAACGAGTACAACTCATCACAAACAGTGGTGTCACCTCTGAGACGTGTTTCCAACCAACTGCTGAAAGTCCTGATGTGTTCACATGTAATCCAGTCGTCACACTGCTCCGGGTGTTTGGAGCGCAGACTGTTCTTGTGTTCATCGACATACGGGGTCACCAAGGTAGAGTTCTGTAGAACTGTGTAGTGTGCTTGAGACCAAGAATATCCGTCCCTGCATATTATTGAGTCCCCCCCTCCAAGCGTGCCTTTTCCAGTCAGTCTCCCCTCATACCGCGATTTAGGGAGACCTATCTTCTTAAGGCCAGGAATGAAGTCAACACAAAACCCAATGACATCCTCTGTTTGATGGCCCATGGAGATGCTTCCTTCTGGCCTAGCGCGGTTACGGACATATTTCTTTAGGACTCCCATGAACCTCTCAAAGGGGAACATATTGTGTAGAAATACGGGCCCCAGAATGACAATCTCGTCGACTAGATGAACTAGGACGTGCGTCATGATATTGAAGAAGGATGGTGGGAACACCAGCTCGAAACTGACAAGACATTGCGCCACATCACTCCTTAGCCTTGGTATGATTTCTGGATCGATCACCTTCTGAGAGATTGCATTGAGGAATGCACATAGCTTCACAATGGCTAATCGGACGTTTTCCGGTAGAAGCCCCCTCAATGCAACCGGAAGCAGTTGCGTCATAATCACGTGGCAGTCATGAGACTTTAGGTTCTGGAACTTTTTCTCTGGCATATTTATTATTCCCTTTATATTCGACGAGAAGCCAGTCGGGACCTTCATACTGAGCAGGCATTCAAAGAAGATTTCTTTCTCTTCTTTCGTAAGAGCGTAGCTGGCAGGACCTTCATACTGCTTCGGAGGCATGCCGTCTTTTTCGTGCAAACGTTGCAGGTCCTCCCGTGCCTCAGGTGTATCTTTTGTCTTCCCATACACGCCCAAGAAGCCTAGCAGGTTCACGCAAAGGTTCTTCGTCACGTGCATCACGTCGATTGAAGAGCGGACCTCTAGCTCTTTCCAGTAGGGTAGGTCCCAAAATATAGATTTCTTCTTCCACATGGGTGCGTGTCCCTCAGCGTCATTCGGAACAGCTAGTCCGCCGGGACCCTTTCCAAAGATTACGTGTAAATCATTGACCATAGCAAGTACGTGATCACCGGTACGCATGGCGGGCTTCTTCCGGTGATCTGCCTCGCCTTTGAAATGCTTGCCTTTCTTTCGACATTGATGGTTGGTCGGAAGAAATCGACGATGGCCCAGGTACACATTCTTCCTGCTTTTGTCCAGGTATATACTTTCAGTGTCATCTAAACAGTGCGTGCATGCGTGGTATCCCTTGTTTGTCTGTCCTGAAAGGTTACTGAGAGCGGGCCAATCGTTGATGGTTACAAACAGCAACGCGTGCAGGTTAAATTCCTCCTGTTTGTGCTCATCCCACGTACGTACACCGTTTCCATTCCACAGCTGTAAAAGTTCTTCAACTAATGGCCTTAGGTACACATCAATGTCGTTGCCGGGTTGCTTAGGGCCTTGGATGAGAACTGGCATCATAATGAACTTCCGCTTCATGCACATCCAAGGAGGAAGGTTATACATACATAGAGTCACGGGCCAGGTGCTGTGATTGCTGCTCTGCTCCCCGAAAGGATTAATGCCATCCGCGCTTAAACCAAACCATACGTTCCTTGGGTCAGCTGCAAACTCAGCCCAGTACTTTCTCTCGATTTTTCTCCACTGCGACCCGTCAGCGGGTGCTCTCAACTTCCCGTCTTTCTTACGGTCCTCACTGTGCCATCGCATCAACTTGGCATGCTCTTCGTTTCTGAACAGACGTTTCAACCGTGGTATTATAGGAGCATACCACATCACCTTCGCAGGAACCCTCTTCCTGGGGGGCTCGCCGTCAACATCACCAGGGTCATCTCGTCTGATCTTATACCGCAATGCACCGCATACCGGGCATGCGTTCAGATCCTTGTACGCACCGCGGTAGAGGATGCAGTCATTAGGGCATGCATGTATCTTCTGCACCTCCAATCCTAGAGGGCATACGACCTTCTTTGCTGCGTATGTACTGTCGGGCAATTCGTTATCCTTTGGAAGCTTCTTCTTCAATATTTTCAATAGCTTCTCAAATCCTTTGTCAGGCACAGCATTCTCTGCCTTCCACTGCAGCAATTCCAGTACGGTACCGAGCTTTGTGTTGCCATCTTCGCAATTGGGGTACAACCCTTTTTTGTGATCCTCTAACATGCGATCGAACTTCAGCTTCTCCTTTTGACTTTCGCATTGCGTCCTTGCATCGACTATGACCCGGCGGAGATCATCATCATCGGGCACTGGTTCCTCTTGATCTTCAGCAGCTTCCCCCCTTGCAGCATCATTGGGCACATCGTCTGGTTCCTCTTGATCTTCAGCAGCTTCCCCCGTTGCAGCATCACCGTATTCAGGGGGCACATAGTTGTCATCGTCCTCTTCTTCTTCGCCGTCTTCCATCATAACCCCTATTTCTCCGTGCCTCGTCCAAACATTATAGTGTGGCATGAAACCCTTGTAAAGCAGGTGGGTGTGAAGGATTTTCCGGTCAGAGTAAGACTTCGTATTCCCACATATAGGGCATGGACAACACATAAAACCATTCTGCTTGTTTGCCTCAGCCACTTCGAGAAAATCATGCACGCCCTTAATGTACTCGGAGGTGTGTCTGTCACCGTACATCCATTGCCGGTTCATCTGCGTGCATTATATATAATTAAGTGTGTCAAAAACCATTACAGAACATCATGAATAGATAATTAAGTGACCAAATTAATAGAAGTTCATCATCACATTAGAACCAAAGTACATACATAGTTCTCATCTAACAACATATATATAGCTCTCCAGAGCATCTAATTAATTAAACCATACATTGAAACTATGTAAAACATTTCAATGCGAAAACAAATGCGATCATAATCGCAACCAAGGTAACAATTGATCCAACGGCATAATGATACCAAGCCTCGGTATGAATGGCATATTTTCTAATCTTTCTAATCTTCAAGCGCATTGCATCCATCTTGATCTTGTGATCATCGACGACATCCGCAACATGCAACTCCAATATCATCTTCTCCTCCTCAATTTTTTTTATTTTTTCCTTCAAGTAATTGTTTTCTTCTTCAACTAAATTTAACCTCTCGACAATAGGGTCGGTTAGAATTTCCGGTTCAACCACCTCCTAGATAAATAAAATCTATGTCACGTTGGTCGGTATATTTGTCATAAACAATAAATGAACCAAATAGTTATAAAAAGATAATATATACCACATCCGAATCATAGACAGGACGAGGGCCGACGGGGGCGGATACCAAAACCATCGCACTATGTAATAAGAAGGAATAATAAAAGTAACAAAATTAGACAAGTAACTATCTAAAGTAAGAATTTTTTCCTTTCAGAAAGAAGATAAGAACAAGAGGCTCACCACGGTGGTGCTGGCGACGAGATCGGCGCGGGCGATCGACGGCGGTGAAGACGGGGACGGGACGTGACGGACCGCTAAACCTAGACAAATCTCGGGGAAAATGGAGCTCGGAGGTCGAGTTTCGAGAGGACAAAGATTAACTAGTGTGGCTCAGACATTTCATCGAACACCTCATGTGCATAGGAGGTGAGCTAGAGCACCCAAATGCCCTCCCCTCGCCGGCCAGAAAAAACAGAGCACTCTGGAGTGCTCTGCTGTGGCGATGGGGTATATATAGGGAACTCATTGGTCCCGGTTGGTGGCACCAACCGGGACTAAAGGCCTTTGGTCCCGGTTGGTGCCACGAACCGGGACCAATGCCCCCTTTAGTCCCGGTTGGTGGCACCAACCGGGACCAAAGGCCTTGTGCTGGAACTGGCGCGGTGCGGTGGGATGTTTAGTCCCACCTCGCTAGCCGAGAGGCTTCGACAGTGGTTTATAAGCGCAGCTGCGCTGACCACTTCGAGCTCCTCTCAAATGCAGGCTTACGGGCCTATTCTGTCACTATTTGCCTGTGGGCCTACTGGGCCTTCTGCGGGCCTGAATCCTGGCCCATGGATGGGTTTCTAGTCGTATTCAGGCCGTGGTGGCCCAGTAGGTGGCATAATTTTTTTCCTCTGTTTTTTTCTCTTTTGCTTTATTTGTTTTGTTTTGTTTCTACATACAACAAAAAACTTATTTATTTTATTTCTAATTACTTATGTATTTTACTTTAATTATTTTATTTTTATTTATTTTACTGCTGCTATTTTTATTTATTTTACTGCTGCTATTTTTACTTAATTTATTAAGGTTTATTTATTGTAGTTACTATAGTTTATTTTATTTTATTTTATTAAGGTTTACGAGCTGTGGGAGGGACGAGGGGTGGCGACGTGCTGTGGGACACGATGCAGAGGCCGAGGAGGGAATTTAGGGTTATGTTTTTATACGGGAACAGTTAGACGGGCTTTAGCGGGCTTTCACCAGGCTTGTGGGTACCCAGGTCATCGATGAGAGTTTCCAAAATGTCATTAGAAATCCGTCATGGATTAACAGGTTTCTTGTAGTGATATGTCGAGCACAATGAGTGGTGATCCTCCGGCCTCCCACTCGCACGCAGCCGCCGCCACCCTCCCGCTCGCTCGCCGCCGCCGTCGTCACCAGTCCCGGCCATGGCGCCGCCGCTGCCGTCGTGCCCCTAAAGACCTATTCATCTTGCCTGAAGGTGATCCTGTGTCAGATCCTCCACTTAACCCGCGTGGACCGGCTCGTGGGTCACTGACAGTGGGTCCCTTGGGCCCACTGGTCAGGTTTGACCAGTCGCCCCCGCCTCCTTCCTCCTCTGGCCGAACAGAGGCGGGGCTCCGGCGATCAACGCCGGCGAACGGCGGCTCCTCGCGGGGTCCTGAGGGCGGGGATGGATCCGCCAGGCCGGGGCGGTCCTCCCGGTGGTCGAGGAGGTGGCGGGGATGGAGGGAGTCGCCGGCGGCGAGCTCCGCGGCGGACGGCAGCTTCGGGAGGTTTGGGGCTTTGGCCTACGGTGGTTCCCCGACGCAGCTCAGGGTTTGGGCGGCTCCGCACGGTCGAGGGGAGGAGGATGGTGGTGCTATACGGACGGGGGGCTCTGGTTGCGACTGAATGGACCGGAGGGCGGCGGCGGCTGTACTGGCCGGAGATGGGGAAGAAGACCCCCCCTGGTCAATTGCCTGCTATGGGGGTGCTAGGTGGGGTGGCTTGAGGTCGCCTGAGGGACTGGACGGACTTCAGGGCTCCTTATATAGGCCGCCGGAGTCGGTTCCAACGGCGGCCGTGGATAAGAACGGCGAACCGCCGTTCTCTAGCCTGCAGGACGTCGTGGCGGCGATGGGCACTAGTGGACGAGCTCGCGGATAAGCTTGGACTGCTCCAGAGGCGAGCTGGCGAGCGGCTGTGGCTCAGGCGGCGCCGTCCATGGCAGGGGCCTGCTGTGGCCGGCCGTCGTGCCCCTGAAGACCTGTGTCAGATCCTGCACGATACCTCATCACTACAACACGTCGGCGGCGGTGTATGAGGCGTCCATGGCCCTGGTGGCGCCTTCAAGGGAGGACGCATGATCTTCAAGGGAGGACGCCCTTCTCTATCCCAGATATGGCGGTTATGGAGTTGATGGCTCGTGTTTTTTTTCTCTTTTGCTTTATTTGTTTTGTTTTGTTTCTACTTACAACAAAAAACTTATTTATTTTATTTCTAATTACTTATGTATTTTACTTTAATTATTTTATTTTTATTTATTTTACTGCTGCTATTTTTATTTATTTTACTGCTGCTATTTTTACTTAATTTATTAAGGTTTATTTATTGTAGTTACTATAGTTTATTTTATTTTATTTTATTAAGGTTTATTTATTTTTATTTATTTTATTAAGGTTTATTTGTTTTATAAATATAAAAAAAATAGATGCGCTTATAGAGAAAATTCAACCTAAATTCATAATAAATTTCTATGAAATTTACTGTGAATTTAGGTCAAATTCCCGGCATCTATTTTCACTTTAAAAGGCAGAGAGGGACGGGCTTATAAACTGGTGTGAGCGCCCTTCGTTTGGCGAGGTGGGACTAAACACTGGCCGCAACTTGAACCGGGACTAAAGGGTGGTGGGCCAGGAGCGTGGACCTTTGGTCCCGGTTTGTCCCACCAACCGGGACCAAAGGGGCCGGACGAACCGGGACCAATGTCCCCACAAGGCCCGGCAGGCCCCTGGCCGCAAGAACCGGGACCAATGCTCACATTAGTCCCGGTTCGTGACTGAACCGGGGCTAATGTGAAAACTGCCCTGTGACCTAAGCCCTGTTTTTTACTAGTGTCCAACAGCGCCAGGGCAGGCACGTGCCGATATACACGCACGCACAGGTGGCTCTACTTTGTCTTGTGTGGATCGTCGCGTCGCCCTCCGCGATCCCGACCCCGTCCCCTCCGTGAGGTCGATCGCCGGTTCGCCGCGGCGCGCGCGAGGGCTGAGACGACCACACGCGGCGTGCCCTTGGCCGTTCGTTCATGCAAGCCGGGCTCTGCAGTGTGAGAAAGAACGGCACGTACACGTTGGGCCGTTGGCTCCGGCGGTCGGGCAGCCGGAGACCGCGTTCCGTTCGTCCTACGTACCGCCACCTAAGGCCGGCCGGCGCGCGCGTCGTGGCCACAGATGCACGATCCGGGGCCGCCTATGCTACGGGTCCAGTCCGCGAACGAGGCATGACCACTGTGCGCACGATCCCCGCGTCGAAGTTCGCTAGCTGCCCGGAGCTTCTGCATTCTGGTCGTGCCTCGTATTGCTGTCTGCTGTGCATGCTTGGTGTCATGGAGATGGAACATGCTTGGTGTCATGTCGGTCATCTCATGCCGGATCAGGTTCCGGGACTAATCAATGTAGGGCCATATGTAGGGCGCGCCTGATTTTGCACAAGCAAGTAGTAATAAAGTGCTAAAGCGCTCACTGGTCTCTGCACTAAACAAATGGCATTATACCAGGCTAAGAGCATCTACCCCCTTTACCCCCAACAGGAAGGCGATGGCCTCGCTCACCATGCTCGTCGCCTGGACCATTTGGAATGAGAGGAATGCGCGAGTGTTCCGTCAGAAGAGTGCCCCACCGACGGTCCTACTCGCCAACATCAAGAAGGAGGCCATGCTTTGGGTAACTGCGGGTGCTAGAAAGTTGGGATACTTGATGACGCGAGAGTAGTTGGTCACATTCATTTGTGTTGTTGTGGCGCTGTCTGTGTTGTAACACAACCATAAACTCTATTCCTCTTATTAAATGAATGAGGCAAATCTTTTGCCTCTCTTCAAAAAAAAACAGCCGGACCCCCAAATCATCCCTATACGTCTGTGCGGCGGACTGCCCGGTAACTGATTGGTCATGAAAACCCAACCCAGCCGATCCCTCCACCCCTATTATCTTTTTACTTAAACTTGAGCATGGGTGACCTCTCCCGGCAGGCCTGGCCCGAAGCCCGACGTCCTGGCCAGCATCATTCCTCGGTTTCCTGCCCAAACTCCCAGGGAAACATGTTTTTTTCTTTTGGATATTTCAGAAAATGGTACTTCCCCCATTTCATATTGTAGTGCATACAGATTTTTTGAAAAGCCAAACCTCATAAACTTTGACCAAGTTTATGGAGAAAAACATTTACATCTAGAATGCCAAACATATATCATTAGATTCATCATGAGATGTAGTTTCATATTTATATATTTGGTATTATAGATATAAATAGTTTTCTCTGTAAACTTTTGTTAAAGTTTGCAAATTTTGACTTTTCAATAAATCTATACACACTACATTACGAAACAATATAGCACTCTATAATCCCAAAAATGGGTTGTTATTATTTTTATATACGAAAGCTAGACTTTTTTAGGAGCCTGACACAAAACCCGCCCCAACCCGGTCAATGCTCAGGTCTACTTTCCTTGCAAGTATCAAAAGAGTATCATGTAGTCCGCTTAATAAAAAGGACGATGTAATATTACAATTATGTATGAGAGAGAAATAATATCATTATTTTAGCATATTAAATGAGAAAAAATATAAAAAGTAGATCACATATTTAGAACTTTGTATTGCGATTCTACAAAGGAATAAATGAAGTCACAATACAATATTCATGTATGGTATTATGATCAATTAATCAAAACACGGATATAGTACATGCACATAATAGATGTTTGATTACTTAACTCAAAGACAGTAAGCTCACATGATAGAAACCGGAAAATA
The DNA here is from genome assembly GCF_018294505.1 of Triticum aestivum. Taxonomy (NCBI): domain Eukaryota; kingdom Viridiplantae; phylum Streptophyta; class Magnoliopsida; order Poales; family Poaceae; genus Triticum; species Triticum aestivum. The sequence goes on from NC_057805.1 coordinate 8,763,806, forward strand.
GACTATGGTTTCTTAGGGCACATTCAACGACAACAAATTCAACTGTATTTTTTACAACAACAAAATAGCAGATGATCGCAGTTCAGCGAAACCACATTGGGACGCGCATGTTTTTTTCGGCGCCACCTATACCTCACATATTGCAAGGTATTGTGGTGCGCTCGCCCACATGTATTGGGCCTAGTAGTGCAATCCTTTTCATTTTCTCCTTTCTTGTTTTTTTTATTTTTCACTTTTTGTTTTTGTTTTCTTTTCACTGTTCTTTTGGGAAATCTTACTTTAGTTTATTTGTAAAGAGACATGAACAGTTTTTTTATTTATGTGAACATTATTTTTGAAAACATGGACATCTTTTACAAGCTATATGAACATTTGTTTGTACATAAAGAATTTTATAAAAAAATAACTTTGCAGACATTTATTTTCACATAGGCATTTTTTAGCAACACAAGAAATCTTTTCTTATGCGCTGCACATTTTTCACACTCATGAAAAAATTATGAGCTTGGTTTAGCATGATTAGAGGTATCAAAAAATCATCTAAAATGGTTCATGTATCTTATAAAAGTGTGCATGTATGACTAACCTAAAGATAACTAAAATCAAAATAAATTAAAATAGAATGGACGAAAACTAAAAGGTAAAGGTGATAATAGTAAAAGATAAAGGGAAAGAAAAGAAAAAAATAAAAATAAAAACAAGAGAGCGGGCATAAAGAAATCCTAAAATATGGAGAGAAAAATTGAAAATAAAGGAAATAATAGAATGAAAATCGAAATAAAGCAACAAGAAAAGAAAAAAATATGCCAGTCTGGTTGGGCCGGTCCCCTTATATCTCAGTAAGTGAAATATAGTGAATATAGTGGTTGGTGGTTTTTCTCGGGTGGTCCTGGAACGTTGGATCGCCACGGCCCATACATGAGATTCACATTGAAGGCCAAAATCAAGATAGCCTAGTACGAGATCCGTTGGTGCTCCTAGGAGCGCGCTCCTACACGTGAAAATATTTTTTGAAATGTCAAAAAAAATTCAACAAATATTCTAGGTGTTTTGTGTCACATGCAAATGCTACATACAAATTTGTAGGCAAAAAGATTAAACATTTTGGCCTGTGCAAAAAAACAAAAAAAAACACCAAATGTTACCCAAAAATGCCACCCTAAATTTGTTTTTTCACCGTTGAAACACCGCTGCTCCGTTTCGCATGAAAATTTCTAAGGATGCTCGCAACACTAACACGAACACCTATAAAAAAATTCAGAATATTTTTAAAATATTTACTAAATTTATTCGTTTACTATTCACGCGGGAGCGCGTGCTTCCGGGAGCCAACACACCATTCTCAGTACTCTCTGTGTTCTTTCTGTTCATTGATACAGTCTGGACTCCTACAATTTCCACTTGGTCAACGAGAAAATCGGCGTTTGGTTGGTTCCTTTTTTAACGACTATGAATCTCTCGGTCAAAGTCAAAGCATGAGCTTTGACGTACAGATTCCACAGATCCATCGTCAAAGCACGAGGCTTGGCAGGCTTCGATGATTTTCCACATTTCAGTGGAATTTGAAAGACCGCTGAATGGACGGGGAAATTCGAGACGCATTTCTGGCTGGAGGTCGGCGGGTCTACGCGGCCGTGCGTGTGCGTTGATGGTGCGATGGAACCAAAACTGAAGGAGAATTCATTAACCCACGACCGGCTGAGGTAATCGATGAGGCAAGCTAATTTCGTACTACGCATTTAGCTGGGTCTACGCGGCCTTGTCTGCTGATGGTGTTGGTGTGTGACGGAACGGAATGTGAACGAGGTAGGCAATGAGTTGCTTCATCAAATCTTCTGCGGTGCGGCGCCCCCTGCGATTTTAGCAGCACATAGCAGAGCATCTACGTCCGAACGTCTCAAACCAGTCTCAACGTCCGAACGGGCAAATCGGTCAGCTGACCGGTCATAAAAAATCAATTCACGTCTCGAACCGGCCTTAAATGGCCTGTCTGTCCGGCACCCACCTCATATCCAGCCCAAATGTAGGATTGATATGAGACGGTTCGGACGCGTCCGCCTGACAGACCCGGCCACAAATGACCCCATCGTTGTTCCACAAAAAAAACCAACCCGGCTCCTCGCTCGGAACCCTAGCTCACTCGCCCTCCTCTCTCGCTCCGTCTTTTCCTCTCCCTCTCCGATTTCGATCCCATCACACGACCATATCGAGCTCCGGCAGCCGCTCCGACTTCGACCTGGATGTCGACGAGGAGCTAGCCCTCCGCGTGCCTTGGAGCGGTCCAAGGTGGACGCCGACAACTCTGGATCTGCAATGTCGCCGCAGCTCCCCCGCCAGCACTGGCCCCTCCTGGACCGCCCGCAGCTCCGTGAGGGCTGCGCCGTCCACTCGCCCCCCATGTCGTCCCCTGCCCAGCCGGCTGCTGCTCCCCCACGTGGGCAGCGGTGGGTGCTTGTGCCCGCCTCGCCGGCCCGGGTGCGCACGCCGGAATCGGAGGCGCCCGCCGCCCGCCGCGAGAGGCAGCGGGCAAGGGAGAGGGACACGGCGGAGCAGTCTGTGCGCCGCCGCCGCGGGATGCAGGCGGAGCCCAACAAGGACGAGCAGCTCTTCACTTGGGTCTACCGTCGGTCGCTTACAACGACGGAGAAGGACGCTCGGTGGCTCCGCTGAAAGAACGCCAAGGCGCTCCAGATTGCCATTGAGTAGTCCGAGTGCGAGGCGGCGGAGGCGGCTCGGCTGACGAAGCTCAAGCGGCAGGGCCGTCCGGCGGCTCAAAGGGCTCATCATCCTCTCCGACTCGTCCTCCTCTGACGATGACCACGGCACCTCGTCTGACGACTCGGACAATTCTCCACCCGCCGTCGACGCCTACAGCTGCACCGACGACCGGAAGTGGAAAGGGCTGACGAGGAAGTGGTGAAGACCCGCCTTCTCCACTTTAAATTCAAGTTTTTAGGTGTAGTTTAAACTTGTCCGTCGTATTATGTCCGTTATGTGAACTTTGGCGATCTATTGAAGATTCGACTGTGATCTTTTGGTGAACGGATTGTACATTTGTATGTTCATTTCTATGTCAGCTCATGATCTACGTAGTTTTTATCGACGTTGCACGATTTAATATGGATATAGGGGATACCTGGATGTGGACGACGCAACTTGAGAACTGATCGGTCAATGCCTACGGGCGCGTTCACGGACGTTTGAGGGGCCGGATTTGCCACGCGTGGCTGTGGATGCTCTGATGGCTTTAGACTCGCGTCGTCACGTGTCCCTTGTTGTCGCTGAACACATACGATAATTACAATAAGCATCTAAACGAACGCCTTAGCATAGCATAGGCCAGCCCATGTTTCACACGACCATTTCAATTCTTCTGCTTCTTCGCCAACAAAGAAAGTCAATTCTTGTGCGGACGTAGGAACGGAGAACTAAATTAAACCGAACAGCAGGCCAAAGCAAGAGGCGAAAGCCGCCGCGCCGAGCGTCCGCCCGTCCATAAGTAGCGCTCGCAGCCAGCGAGTCGTCTTCAAGCCACGGACTCCATCGCTCCATCCATCCATCGATCGCCACCGGAGAGCCAGCAGCAGCAGAGCAATCGGCCGAGCGCGAGGATGTGCTACCAGGTGAAGTGCGGCACGTGCGGCAAGTCCACGTGGGCGGGGTGCGGCCGCCACGTGGCCTCCGTCCACCGCCAGATCCCCGAGGGCCAGCACTGCGCCTGCCGCGACTGGCCGGGCGTCTCCGCCGCCGGCGACAAGGCCGCCGGCTCCACCTCCGGCGCCGTCCAGGAGTCCTCCACCTGCGCCATCCTGTGATGTGGTGTGAGGCGCGATTCGCCGTCGGCCGTGGTCGGCGAATCAGCATCGATCGGCCTTGCCCCGGCCGATCGTTGACTTCCTCGTCTGCTAGTACTAGTATCTCTTTGTACTCCAGTTTGTATGGTGTAATAATAATTCTGGATTGGAACTAATAATCGATCGCGACTCATTCGTTGCTCTTCGTTTGGCATCGTGTTATGCTTCCTCTGTGGAACTGCGCCGTTGCCAATTCCCAACAGCAACACCACCTTCCTCTGCTCGATTCGGTTTCACCACTCAAAATTATACACCTCCGTCCAGAATTATTTGTCGCAGAAATGGATGTATATAGACAAGTAAGTTGGGACGGAGTACCTCGCTATAAAAGCATGCATACATAGTTCAGCCCAGGGCCACGGGCACATAACAGTCGAACAAAACAAAGGCACATGTAGACATGGATGGACCGCTTTCTTTCACAACTTCTTCTTTAACCGAGGTTACAATGCAGCAAAGCCGCGGCAAGCAATTCAAGGGTCCGTGCATCATGGCCAAAAATGGCCTGAAAAGTCGCGCAGGCGTCGATTTAAACACAAAATTGCACCCATGCAACCAAACAGGCAAACACATCGACTTTCAAAAGAAAAGAAAAACAGGTGACACTCCATTTTTTTTTTCCTTGGAGCAGCGTAATATCCGTATGTGTGTATCTTGGTCTCTCTGTGTTGTTCTATGTGCACATTGTATGCGGTTTGTACATTCACCAACCACGGCTTACGCTGATACGCCTCTCTTCTGCAATCTGATCATGAAACCGAGTGATCTCACCGCGCGCCGTAGCCGCTCAACGGGGAGCCCTTTCAGTGTCGGGTGAGACAAGTCACTTACTGGTTGTCCGACACTTTCTTTGCCCCTAGGTTCGCCTGAGCTGCCGCTGCCATCTTCATCTGTTGTACTGACAGCTTGAACTCTTTCCAGAGATATGTCATCGGCCGATTCCGTGTCGGTGGACTGACAGTAAGCGGCGTGAAGGCCCTCATGAATCTCATCCATTCTGCCCGATTGCTCGTCTTCTCTGTCCATGTCTATCAGAACCTGTGTGTGTCCAACAACAAATAATGGCAAGTAAGAACTATATATAGTCACATTTCAAGTAACTAATATTCAGAACATAAAACATGCAACTATGCAAGTTACGTACTCCCAGTTGAAAGCATAAAAATGCAGATTGGCACCAAGGTGAATAAAAAGTTTTGCCATGGATCCCTTTGAATGTATATATAGGTTAAATTCTACCAATTGTTAAAGAAATTATACTAACCTGTGCAGGGAAAGTCCCGAATAATGGCAGAAGACGCATTCTACAGTACTGGTTGAATAAAAGAGTGATGATGATAAGAGGTACGGTGAAGCCTGCAGCTACTGGGGATTCCTTAAGGCCAAAGACACCAAGGCAGATGATCTGGGTGAGCACCAGAGAGAATATTGTTGCATTGTATGCAATTGGCCAATATAGACCACCAGTTTCGTATCTTGTGCAATAAACATTGATGAACTGAAAATGGTACATTACCAACCCATTAGGTTATAGGAGCACAGAGCACATTCTTCCACGAATATTTTGTAGTGTAAACAAAATCACGAACTAGGAAAACGGTTTGAGTTATCCTAAAACTCAGGTTAAATAACTAAGTAAAAGATATCTAACCACAATAAAGTTATACAAGACCAGAGAAAACATATCAAAGGGTATATCCAAGACAAAGATTGCATTTCACCTAAAATGGAGCTAGCACATGAGGATTTATCAAATTCAAATTTCGCCCATTATAAAAGAATAATTTCAGACAAAATGATCGCATACACATTCGAACATATTTTTTTTTACTTTATTCATAATTATAGACCAAATTATGCATGTGGACTTCAAATAAGAACTTCGTTTACAAACAAATTAAATATTTGAAGTTTATATCTAGTTACTCACCTGATTTCGGTACACAATGTAGGCAAGAAAGAAGTACAGTAGTAAAAAGGGCAAGATCAGAGGTGCTAGCACAGAGCATGTGAAGCCCAATAGTCCAAACAACAGAACTTTTGGTAGTTCAGTGTGATACGGAAACGAGAGGATAAAATCGCTATCTTCTTTCATTCTCAGAATATATTTCCTTACAAAGTTCCAAATTAGACCAAAGAGTTGCATAACTTCCGACGACAGACTAGCCCATCCTGAAGTCAGAACATAGGTGGTAAAGAAGGTAGCCTGAAATGGAAGTAAAAAAAGAAGTCATCAACAAAATGCAGTGAGCACCTGGAGGAACTCAACCTAAAAACAAATAAATACACTGCATATACCTACTTAAATATTTATATTTTGCACGAACAGAACATAAATATGCGATTCACCTGTAAAGGAATTGCCCTGGCAAGCTCCATTGGAATGTCCTTTGGCCTTGATAAGGCATTCAGTTGGTTAATTGCAGAACCTGATAGGACGTTGACGAAGAAGACATTCCAAATGGTGAAGTATAATACTTTACAACAGGCACTTTTCTTCCTCTCACTGTGAGAAATAGGTCCCTCTAGTGTCGCAAACATCATCATGGTTGGGGGGACAGTATATAAAAATATTTGCAAGATCACACTGGGAAGGTATCCAGTTACTAGCTGGGTCATGATTTTCCTGCAGGAGAATTAATAATCGTTAAATTTTGCTGTAATGATAAATTAAAGACTGCAATATCTCCACACTTCAGTACTCCCACCCGTCCGGTTTATAAGGCACGCGCGCATTCCTAGATCATGAATTGGACCGACAAAATATGAACTATATGCCTCAAAACTATACCTATTAATTTGAACCACCGCCATAATTGTGATAGCTTTTTTAGAGAAAGGGAAGGCCTCATAATTGAATGTTATCTCGGATACTCAACCCTAGATTAAATCCTACTAACAAATTGAGTCATTTTGATTAACGCACATTGTATTGTCAATACAAATTAAGGGATCCTTTGCTGCAGCTGCTCCGGCTGAGTTAGACCCTGCATTTAATAATAACAGGTGAGTTATAAGCATTAAGATTACTTACCCTTTCAATAACCCTTTCAGGAAAGGGAGCCTTTGCTGCAGCTGTTCCAGCTGAGTTAGACCTTGTATAAATGTCACAGGTACAAGAAAAATGAACATAAAAACAATAGAACCAAGAAGTGTAGCTATGCGGCGAATCCAAAGCTGCTTGTACGGTAACCAAAGATTTGACCAGTACATGTCTTTAGGTTCTGGGGCCAGACTAGTGACCCATTTCATAGGATTGGATGTCTGGAGAATTTTGGATACAATTAGCGCTGCATACCGCGTTTTGAAAAATACAAAAGCAGCAGCACATTCCTGTATTCGGTGAGCACAATTAAATTAGTAGATTAGAATAATTCAGTGAGGATAATAGTAAGCAAAGAACCAAATGATAGCTAGTTGACCTCGGCAGGTAAGTTCAAGTTTGAATTTTTCACACAAGGTTTTTCCCTTTCTTGCTCTTCAGTGGGCAACAACTGGAACGAATTTGATGACACCCCACAAAGACAACATCGATATGTCACGGATCTGCATGTCTGATCGACTGTGGTACCCTTAAAATGCTTGAACTTCCTATAAACCTTCTTTGCACCCGTCTGAAAAGTAAGGATATAAGCTATCACTTCAAACAGATAGTACTATGAACATGCAATGAGGGTATTGATTCAAAGATCTGAAAATAGTTCCCTCGTGATATAGGAAAAATAGTTCCTTCGTGATATACGAATGATCCTGCATCATAAAAGCATGCGTTGCATGTATAATAGTTTTGAATTACCCAACAAAAGAAATACATGTACACTTAAAACTTGTAAGGAGCCTATTCTGAATTTCAGTTCGACATATTGTCCTGTGCAGTTGCACTACAGAGATTACGCAAAGAGCTTAGCATGAGTTTTAAGAGTTCCGCCAGAGAGATGCTCTAGACAAGCCAATAGCAATATGCAAAGATGGTGCTGGTCAAACAGCTCACCGGCCTCTTGTAATCTCATTGGCAGTGCTTTATGGTAATTATAGTCCTGCTTTGCTGGTTCAATAAAGGTGGTTTGCATTGCTTTAAAAAAACTATAACGATTCTGCGTGTTGCAAAATATTATTGGTGACAAGTAGTCCTAGTGAAGAGATCACCACTACTTAAACACAGGGATGTTTAAAGCCATGCAACTACATACAGATGAGGAGGACGAAGTTGAAGCAGTGAAGTTGAAAGAAGACTTTCCATAATCTACACAAAATGATTTGAGGCTTGAGGGCGTGTGTTGAAGTCATGTCAGGTCATGATAGATGCTACCAACGTATCAGTTTGCTCTTTGCTGTATAGTTGTCCTATGGTATGGACTTGCTAGTTGCTAATTGATGTTAACTGGTGCTGCCTTTATGTTGATGTTACTTGTTATTTAAGTTCTAAATCTCCTAAAATGAAGGATAGTGATAAGCAAAACCTGCTGGATGGGGCGTCAGCGATCCGTAACTCTGCTGTTAGGACTCATGAAGCTGCCCGTGCCTCTCCAAACAATACTCTTCTTAGCATTGCAGAGGCGGAGGAAGAAGATGAAGGTGGTCAGTCTAGACGAGGAGAGAAAGACCGCCAGTAACTTTGGTACCTATTGAAAAAGCTCATTTGGTGCTATGTGGGATCCTGGGATGCAAGGTTGTAGTACTTTGTTTTGTGCTGGTGCTAGCGTCTGTTTTGCTATGAACCTTGGCTGTTTGTGTTCAGGTCTTTTGGGTGGTGGCCTGGTCTGGTTAATTCCTTGTAGCTGGTTGTCTGGACTTTATTTCTTTTAGTTTTTGTTTCTTTTTCGTTTTGAAATAAAACTCTGTTCGTTATGCTTATAGTGGAATCCGGCTCCCCTTGTTGGGAGGCGTATGGAAAAACAATATGAGGTATAGTTTCACATTTTCTGCTATATGATATATTATTTTTGTTTAACGCCTAACTATCGCCATGGCACCCCTGGGCTGCCTTGACTTGCCATGAGTACAATGCTTGTGCATGTGCTCTACCAGACTACCACTGATCTACTTTTGTTTATCAGTGGCTATCAAACAGTTTTAATATTTCATTATTACAGGATAGTGCGGAGATAAGTACAACAATATTTAATCAGGAATCTCTGGCGGCAGCATTCCATTTCGACAAAAGAGAATAGAAAGTTGGTAAAGTCCACATATCACATAACTTGATGAGATATTGCTTACCACTATCTTCTGAAGTTTACCAACTTTATAAACAACTTGATGGGATAGGTAACTCGGTGCATGGTACGATGTAAAGAAACTCTCAACAGCGCTGTTGAATGATTCATGAGTTGACTTTGGTATCCCACGGACAAGGACAGTAAATTGGCTACGGTTGGTCGTTGTTCGAACAAGATGAAGCAACCTCAGTCTAGCAATATGCTTGTATTCCTAAAGCAACAATGCAGGATTGTTTTTTTACAAATAAGGTTCCTGAAGATTAAGGTAAATGAACATTTAAGTAATTTTGAAAGGTAAAATTACTGATGCGTACCATATATAGAAGAAAGCAAGCTACACCAGATATGATGTACAGCACGACGCAATGGACCCAGAGCCTGCAGTTATGACCAAACAAAATCCAAGAGTATAAGTTCCAAAGAAATCTGCCTAAATGATTACGTGACCAGTATATACAACAAACACAGAACTAATAACTTACTCCCTCCGTTCCAAATTACTTGTCGCAGAAATGGATGTATCTAGAACTAAAAAATGTCTAGATACATCCATTCCTACGACAAGTAATTCCGAACGGAGGGAGTAGATCATAGGTAACACCGGAACAAGGATAAATCAGCTAAACAAAAGATGAAACATATAAGATGGCATATTCAATGAACCAAGTTAGCCTCCTCATAACCAAATAAGAGAAGTTCAATTGCTCACCATATTGATTTCTCTTTCATATTTCCTATTGTAAATGTCTCCAATGATGCTGAAGGAATCTGTTCATGCTGCATATCTTGTCCAAAATAATTCAAGGGGAGAACTCCAAATAAACAAAGAATGGCAGCTAATGAGAATATGCGTATGCTGTTGAAAAAAAACATACATCAGCTAACTGAATTTGGATGTTGGAACTATAAAGTGGAAGGATATACAATAAGCAGGAGTATAGCAAAGAGGCTTCTAGTATAATAACGTTTCCTTTTAGTATACAGATGTTTACATCATCTGTAAAAAGAAGAAACACACATCTACCAAGAATGGTGGCGATTAAATAATGCTTGTGGACACAGAAGTAATTAAATTGGACTAAACTGTAACAAACATCCCTCAGATTGTCCATTTGACTAGTTAAGTCTACCGGTTTCATTTTGATCTAGGAGGTGCTTAAATTTATTAAGTTTGTTGTTTCTATCATCTCTACATTAAGATATCAGATCACATTCCTATTTTTCTGCAATTATACAAAGTTAATTCGATTTTCTTATTGGGTTTTCATATTAAAATGTTCTGAATTTTTCTAGTTTTAAGGAGGAAAATCATGTCACTCACATATCAATGATTAGAAATGAAAGCAATATAGCTTAAAAATCACATCAGCATGTTGCTATTTTCAAAAGTGAACCTTCTACTTGGCACAACTCAAAAGATATCTATCATAAACATTGAACAGTAAATATTGCAGAGGCAAAGAAAGCAAAAGTAAAAATATATGCACCTAAATACTAGAACTCTATTGAAAACAACTGCATCCAACCCAGCAGTAGATAGGATCTCATCTTCCGTGCATTGCAGACTTCTCACAATCCAGCTAGGGGATGGAACAAATCTCTCCAAAATAAAAGCCCCTCGGAGCCGCTTATGCTGCTCAGCAATCCTTCTCCCAAAATAGACCTTAACATTCTGCGGCTGCTTTCTCAGAACGGAATAGAATGACAGAAAAAGTATACAGAGACCAATGTTGATTCCAGCAGAGGTCAGAAGAGCACCAACTTTCATCTCTTTCTAAACAAATATACAAGACTCAATACTCCTTATGTCATCTGAATACAAAATATTTCATAGCTCTGTTGGCGCCTGCAAGAAAAAATTGGGTTATGAAATTTCATATAACATATATATAAGATTTACAGACTTTATCTTGAATTAATTCTGCATTCACATTCTACCAATGTGCACAAAAGAAACTAAAACATGAGTATGCACCACCTAAAAACAGTCACATGCTGGCCAATTCCATTGCATTTGGTGAAGATAAAGAAGAGTAGAACTAACAGGAAACCCTCTTGAAAATTGAGCAAATACTACAGATTAATATTGAACTTTTCTGTTTTATTTTCTTGTCAAACAGATCAATTTTACAAAGACTGAAGAATCAAACCCACGTGATTGACTTAAAGTGAGCAGCCCAATATAGAAGAAGATGGGGCGATGCTAAATGAATGGTTGAAGCATCAATTGCTAAGGACATGCAAATATTCAAACAAGAGTAACAAATTTTGGAGCAAAATAACTGGCATTAGGCAGCGGAAGATTTATAGTAGAGAAAATATAGTTCAGATCCAAACTCAAATCAAGCCCAGCGAATATGGCTCAGATGACAAGCATCTTTCTTTATTGGGAAAATATTAACCTGCCATGGATGGTGAACACTGAACAGTAGGGGTCACCGAAATACGAGACAAGAGTGTAGGCGTGCAAAGGCGACTGCAGGAGCCTGTAATGAGGTGGGAACAAGTGGCTGCTAGGTAGATTGGGGGGATTTCAGTGTGAAATTGAGATTTGAAATGGGTCTAGATGCGGTGGGATTTAAATTTCAAAGTATTATATATTTTCTCAAGTAGTTATCTGAATAATTATTGTGGATACAAAGAAAGCCCCTAATTATTTGTACATATGTTTATAAAAACTTTCTATCAAGGTTGAGTACCCAAGACGGAAAGAATATCGGCCAAACAAATGATGGATCCTTACCCAAAACTAGGTCTGGAGAAAGCTTAGGTGGCCCTGCAGATTATGCCAATTAGTTAAAGTCTTAAAGCCATATAAGTTGTGTATGTGCGTGCATTTAGCCCAAGCTGTGTTACTGCATTGTAACTATGCAAGCATCATCACCCTTTGCTTGCATGCATGATGCAGATCTCACCTCTATTTTCTATATATAACTGCAGGAAATGAAGTGCTTGATTAAAACAAAGCCTGCGAATATCAGATACAAGAGGTTGACTGTAGTGTAAAAGAGGGCAGAATGGAATATATATCTGACAAACTTTTAAAAAGAGAATATATATCTGACAGATCCCATGGAGACATGAAGAATCTAAAGGATAAAGAAATCTTGTCATTGTCAACGAATCACAGTGAATTAAGCAATTGGACAGGCCCTTAAACACTTCAGAGTTCATACTATTTGTTCAGCTTCAAAAGCCAAACAGTTCATGGACTAGAAGAGTCCATAGCATCTGCTTTACTGAACACATAGGTTGAGGCATTCGATCTGCCCGCAACGTGGCGTCCTAATATTAGAATATCACCCTAAGCCAGTTCTCCTTTTTTTCCCTCTTTTAACCGAAGTAACCAGTTTATCGACCGGGAGGGTCCAGGGCGCCCAGTTCACTCAACATACAGATCAGGTTCAGGCATTCAATCTATCCGCAGTGTCACAGGCTAAGATAGTAAGATTAGAATAGCCAATCGCCTAAGCACTTGGGTTCATCTTCAAAAGGCCAGTTTTATTCTCCATCTTTTGACTGGACTGGGATATAACCAAGAGTTGATCAACTAGAAGTGTCCACAGCATCTGCTTTACTGAACATAACATATAGGTCAGGTTCAGGCATTCTATCGGCCGCCGCGTAGCATCCTAATAATAGATTATCACCCTAATCCAGGCGCACTTTCCTCTTCTTTCGACTGAAACAACCAGTTCATCGACTGGGAGGGAGACTCCATGGCGTCTATTTAACTCAACATACATACAGATTAGGTTGTCCCAGCGTCGCAGCAGGCTAAGATTAGAATAGCCTAATCACCAAACCCACCAAATTAAGAAGCACCTCGCCCAATCCAAAACGCGCGTCGAATCAAAATCAAACACCGGGAGTGCACTCAGACATCTCCCGCCAGATCACCATGCACATTATTACTAAGATTGGCAGACCGCGCATAGACAACTAACAAGCATAGCACCAAATCCGTCTACCAGACTCGGCTCATCACGACTTTTAACCACACGAAGAGTATTACTCACCTGTCAGTCAGACACCTCCTCCAACACGACAAGTGCCGCCGAATCCAGCAGTGCCGCTCGATTCCTCCTCCAAACCCTACGTAATTAAACACCACATGAAGAAAATGTTTACATGGGACAAAGACAAAGTGAATCCATTGTAAGTTGAAATAGAGGGAGCAAGGTGGCTTCATTATTTATCAGTATATAACTGGAGCAGATGAAGTGCTTGATTAAAACAAAGCTGTGAATCTTATATGTAAGAGGTTGACTGTAGTGTAAAAGAGTACAGAATGGAATATATTTATCTGACAGATCCCATGGGAGACATGAATGAAGAATCTAAAGGATAAACAAATCTGGCCATTGTCAGTGAGTTAAGCAATTTCACTTCACAGCCAGAAAAATGTTTAAACACTTGGACAGGCCCTTAAACACTTCAGAGTTCATACTGTTTATTCAGCTTCAAAAGCCAAACAGTTCATCGACTAGAAGAGCCCATAGCATCTGCTTTACTGAACACATAGGTTGAGGCATTCCATCTGCCCGCAACGTGGCGTCCTAATCTTAGAATATCACCCAGATCCAATTATTTTATCTTCTTCTTTTGACTGAACCAACCAGTTTATCACGTCTAGTTCACTCAACATACAGAACAGGTTCAGGCACTCAATCTATCCGCAGTGTCGCAGGGTAAGATTAGAAACAGCCAATCCCCTAACCACTTTGGTTCGGGTTCAGAAGGCCGGTTTTATTCTCCATCTTTTGACTGGAGGATAGCCAAGAGTTGATCAACTAGAAGTGTCCACAGCATCTCCTTTACTGAACATAGCATATAGGTTAGGTTCAAGCATTCCATCGGCCAGCCGCAATTTGGCATCCTAATATTAGATTGTCACCCTAATCCAGTTGCTCTTTCTTCTCCTTTTGACTGAAATAACCAGTTCATCGACTGGGAGGGAGACTCCATGGCGTCTAGTTCACTCAACATACCTACAGAGTAGGTTCACCCAGCGTCGCAGGCTAAGATTAGATTAGATCATTAGAATAGCCCAATCACCTAACCCACCAAATTAAGAAACACCTCGCCTCACCCAATCCAAAACGCGCATCGAACCAAAATCAAAACTCCGGGAGTGCACTCGGCCGCCTCCCGCCAGATCACCACACACGGTATTATTAGTACTAAGATTGGCAAGCCACGCACAAACAAACAACTAACAACTAACAACCAAATCCGTCTGCTAGACTCGACCCCCGCCGCGCCCGACTTGTAACCACACGAAGAGCATTGCTCACCTGCCAGCCAGTCAGGCGCCTCCTCCGAGCCGATGACTGCCGCCGAATCCAGCAATGCCGCTGGATTCCTCCTCCAGACCCTGCGCCATCAAACACCAAGAGCAACAACAAATTCAGAGAACGAGACACGCGCGCGCGAGAGAGGGGGCGAGAGAGATACCGGGAGTCCGGAGCCGTCCGCCGCGCGCGCGAAGCAGCCTGCCCGGTCGATCGCCTGGAGCGGCGGCCGGTTCCGGCCGACAGCGCCGCCGGAATGGGGAGGAATGGGGCGGGGACGCGGCGGCGGTTGGCCGGATTGGGGTGCTGGGGCGACGGGATGGGGGTTGGGGGAGCGATGGTTGTGTGGGGGGGTAGCAGTTGTTGGCGATCGTGAGAGGATTCGGTGGACTCCGAGGTGGAAGTTTCGACGGGAAGGATTTGGTGGGTGGAGGCAGCGGAGGAAAGGGAAAGCGACTCAAGCGCACGACTGTGTGGCGACTAGCGAGGAGGAGGAGTCAAAGAAGACACGGGAGAAAGATTTCTTACCGGAAAAAGTGGCGTGGGTAGGAACCACAAGGGCGAGGTGGGGATGCGGTTGGCTGGCCTCTCGGCCGTTGCTGCAGCCACGCAGGGAACTAAATATCACACATAGTGCCCTTCAAAAAAAATATCACCGATAGTGGTTCTTCTAAAACAAAACAAAAAAAGAATATCACTGTTTTTCTTTCTTTTAGTTGAAAGAATATAACTTTTCTAGGGGAAATTGAAAGAATATAACTTTCTTTAGGGGAAATTGAAAGAACATCATCACCGTTAGAGCCATTTTCTAGGCATTTTGATTCGCGGAATTTCGAAGATGCGGGGATAGAATGAACGAGTTATTAAAAAAAAGCCATTTTTATCTTTGGAATTTTGAAAATGCGACAATGGAAAATGCTAATATTAAAATGTCATGCTCACCTCTATGAACACACGCACAGACACCCTACCCCTATGAGCACCTCTGAGATACTGAGACAACGTGACATCTTCATATTGATCAAGTCACCACAAGCGTCTCGTACTCGGCAGGAACGTCTGAATAAAATCTGAACGAACATCACAAAAAAGTCTGAATAAAATCCAGCAGAGAAATGCGAGCACCGGTGCGAAGTCCATGCACTAGCTAGACACCCGCGCCGGCTTTGCCCGCGCGACATACTCGGGCGGCTGCAAGATGGCGAGAAGAAGGGGATAGTGGCGATTTTGGTGATAAGGGAATTCGCTCAAGTTGCCATCCAACGCGGTCATGTATCGGTCCGCTCGATGGTCCGGACGTATTTTGGCATCCCACGCGGTCCTGTATCAGTCCGCTTGATGGTCCGGACGCACTTTTTTCCACAAAACCGGAGACAAAGTAGGCGGGGGGCTTTGTGAGCGCCCGGAGCGCTGGCACGTCTGCTTCTGACTGCACTGGCCCACCATTAACACCATCCCTCGCCCTGCGCGAGCTTCCCGCCTGAAACAGTCAGCGCTACTCCGGAGTGTTAGTGTCACATTCATGCTCGGCCAGAGCGGACACGACTTCTCATTGCTGCCGGCATTGAAGTGACGCGCCGGCCGAGAGAGCGCCACCCGCACTGCTTCCCGGTGCAGGCGACTGCTCTGCGTTTAAACGACATACCGACGGTCCGTTGCCCTACATTAATGATATGCGGCTTCCAAGGAACCTACTCCGACACCACCCGCCGCCCATCATTAACCACACCGTCGTGGTCCATTTCCATCCGCCCGCTATATAAAGTCCAGCCCGGCCCATAACCGCAGTCCTTCTCCTCCGGTCCCTTTCTCCTCTTTGCACCACGCTCACCATGGCCTCCTCGCGCTCCAAAGCCCTCTGGGACACCACCTTCTCAGAGCAGAAGAAAGAGATGGCCGCAATTGTTGTCGGCTGGCAGGCCGACCGGCAGATGGAGGACGAGTCGGCGCCACCCTCCTTGTTAGTGCATGTCGGCCTCACCATTAGCGAGGCTTGTGCACACTACACAGACATGTTGTGGGAGGAGCAGGAGACCAAGTTCTGACAGGTGCAGGCCGACCAGGCCTACAACCTCAGCCTCTTCGAGGAGCACCGGCGCGGAGGAGCAACTCGCCACCGGCACGACCATCGTGCCGGACATGGACGTGGCGGAGCAGGAGGCACTGGTCGACTCCTATCGCTCACCCGCGACATCTGCCACGACCACGAAGCCGCACGTTCGCGGGCACCGCCGACAGTGAGGAAGCAGAGTAGTGCATGGTAGGTCACCGCCGCTTGGGTCCTAAGAATGCCACCGCGTCCTCCCCTCCCGTTGAAGTCAAGCTTGGTGGGCTGAACATCGTCGACCGGTTAGCCGCTTGGCGGCGATGTGGAGGCGGACAATTTCACTTTCTGGGCTCATGGATGCGGATGCAGTGGCTACGAAGGCAGAGCTGAAAAGCACTGAGGCGAAACTAGAGAAGGCGAAGGCAAAAGCCGGAGTTTAAGTTCTTGGGGCCCATGGCCGGGAACGGGCGCCGGCGATCATTTAGATTAGGTCTGCTATAGTTTTTAGTTAAAAATGTCCAAAATGTAATTAATTTTGTCTGATTTATATGAAATCTGTTGTGTTTGCATGAATTTCGTCCGTTTAGTTCAAATAGTGGTTGAAATATATGCGGGCAGTGTTGGATGGTTGGCTCCCGCATCCGTGTCTATGGACGGATGCCGAAACAAATTTGTGGATCAACGTTGGAGATGCCCTTGGTGCATGCTTTCTGCTCCACGGTGGGAAAAGAAAATTACTTTTTACATAGCATCAAATTTGGGTTTCCTTCTCGGGTATGCAAAAAAGTTAATTTAATTCATGAGCACAGAGAACACATGTATTTTTATGTACATCCATAACCACATGGTCAATGCAAATAATTCTAATTACACTTCCAAGGAGAAAGAGAGAAATGGCAAAATTAATGTGAATAATTCTAGTTAGGTGTTCAAACTGACGGCCACGCGCTTTGTATAATGTTTTAGCCATACGTCGGTCGGCGGTCGGTGACCAAACTAGTAAAGACAAACAAACCCAGCATAAGTAAAATGTACATGCGGCTCACAGGATGCAAAGTGTACGTGCAGCTCCACCGATGTCTTTAGGCTTTGGCACCTCATGTCATTATCGATCTGCATCAGTAATCGTCGGTTCAATCTTGACTGTAACCCATTGCCCTTGTGCTGTCATTTTCATAGCCTTTAAGAAACTGCAGAGAGGACAGGGTGCGGTTAGAAGTCGAAATCACGATGATTTGTGGTACGTAATATCTTATTTTCAGTACCAACGTACCCTTTTTCTCCTATTTTTATTTAGTTGATTTTTTTTTGTGGGAATAGTTGCTTTTATTAGTTAGCCCCGAGGAAAAAGCGGCTACAAGATGAATCAACATGATTTAAGCTATTTCTGTCTTTTCGCGTGGGCAGAGAGAATTGGGTGCAACATTAGCTTTTTTTTCTTTTTCTTTTTTTTTTTGCGGGGAGGGTGCAACATTAGCTAGCTGCCCCTGGAAACCGGAAAGCGTTGCATAATTGCACGTAATCTATTGGCTGCTTTTTTCTCTCTAAGGAATGACTTTGGCTGCTTGGCGCTTTAGACTTTATATATGTGGGAATCCGTCTCTTTGCGAATTCACACGAAGGAGGCTCACATAAAAGCAATATATGTTAAAAGCAAAAAGTATTACGTAAATTTGTCTTGCACTTAGCAAAGTACATTTTTAATCTCTAAACTCTAAAATCGGACAAATTTAAACCCTTGACTTCCAACAATGATTTGAGTTGCCCCACTCGTCAAAATCAAAAGAATAATAACTGATCATGTGGTGGTAGTTTCACACACGTCATAGCCTACTCATATCAGCAATATCAGATATTTTTACAAAATATGCAAAATAATAATAATACAAGATACAAAGACAGTGCAAACCCACTGTTCTAATGGTCTACAAGTTCCCGAACAAATTAACATGCAAAAGGTTGTTACTTTCTACTTTGTTAATGTTATCATATTTTATCTGAAATCCTCACATTGCTTTAGTTTATCGTCTCGACAATTGGTTTTGATCTATCAAGTACACCTTAAATTTATATATGAAGTGTGATGCATTCTTTCGGCAAATATTCATCGGTTCTTCAATCATCAAGGTGGATTTTTGGAGGTTCGGGTTTTTTTTACTAGAAGTATTTTTGTTCCTTGTTGAAAAGATAAAACAATGTCTAAAACTACAATAATAAGCATACAAAGGTATTTTTACAGCAACTTGGCATATTATGTGGTTACAAGAAAAATTGACATGACCTATTTTCAACTGCTATCTGCAAGTTCGTATTTTTGTATGCAGATGTATAAAACGCTGGTTTTTAGTAAGCTTAATTAGAAGCCGGTTTCTTAAACCACGTTATTTGGTACGATATTTGGCATGAAACTTTGATAATTAGTTTTACCATAGTACATCTATATAACAAACTAGAATTTATATATTTTGAAGACAATTTTTCAAGACAAACATATACACATTGTTTCAAATTTTAAAATATAATAAATTAAAATAGTATTAGTAGTCCATTTTAAAAGGACATGGATGGAAGTTTGTCGGAAGCATCACTTATTTGTGATCTGGATAGAGTATTTACTATATTTGCTTCTTTAATTCCTATTCAAATAAAGGTCAATTAGATTCGTTCAAAATGGTCTATTTGATTCACTAGGTTTCATAAATGCTGAATTGAAGAAGCATGTGAATTGTATGTCATTGCATATGTATGTAGCATGACTTCATTGCACCTTGGGAAATCCATGAATTTCACTACATTATAGGGAAAACATACGAATCATAAACTCAGTTCATAGAAAATTCCATGGTCTACAACCATAGTTTTTCCAGCAATGAGTATAACGCAAATGCGTGCATGCACACGCACACACATATGCACCTAAGAACACATGTATCAAAGTCACGAAGATTTAATATTAATGAAGCCAACCCATGCATTTCACCCATGGAAAGAATAGTTTCTCTCATACTAAGTTGAAGTCTATAATACAATCACCCTTGAGACTCCTAACCTCGATTACGTGTCTTTCACATTCCTAGTGAATTGATGAACACAGTTTGTAGTGACATGACACTAACAAATTACCCGAAGTTATACAAAACTTTTCTTAGATCAAGACATAACGTGTTAAATAATAGCTTCCTAACAGGCGCCGCCCCGTTCTCCCTTCTCAGCAGCCACGGCCGCCTTCCTACTCCTCTTGTCGTTGCTAGATACTAGTTTTTTTGCGGGATGAAAGACATTCTATTAATCAGTCTCGATCAGGGTGATCCAAGGAGCATAAGTTTACAACCTCCCAGGTGCATATCGCAGCCAAACGGTTGTTTTAACACAGACACAACCTATTATAGCTCGTTGCTAGAGACTAGTTACTGGGCTAAGTCTAGTCACTGGTCGATGAAGGTGGTGGCGGGAAGGTCTCTGCTCACATAGCCTTTAGTGGTGAGATGCAATCTACGATTGACGGCTTGAGGAGGCGGCGGCGGGGGAGGGGGGGGTATGGATGTGCAGCAGCGGCGGTGGCGTTTCTGGCTGGGCCGACGTCCTCCGGTGGCGATGCGTCAGTGAGATTCAAGAATCATTGCAATTATACCACAGAAATATAAATATTAATTATGAACATGGAAATAAATAATATTTTATTATTGCACATAGGGCATATTTCCAACCGGTTATACGGTGGTTTTGCGTCATTACATTGCTCGGATCTGATATTCAAAGTGAAAACCCAGAATATGGTTTTTGGTGGTTGAATCTGACAACGGCAACGCTCGAGGGTCGTTCCTTAGGTGTTGCTGCTAGAGAATATTTCTTGTTGTCCTTGCGATGTCAAACGATGGCTAGCGTGGATGGTCATTGCTGTAATTCGTCGACCAATGTTTGGATTGTCTTGCAGTTTTTTCTCTCTTCGTTTGCCTTGCCATAGCTTCAATCTTTCATGGTTTTGCTTTCTGCCAACGTAATTTGTTTTATGTGGGGCGTCGATGTTAGGTACGAGCGTACATCCTAGTCATGGAGATGTCGGGCGCGCACGGTTGGTTCTACCAAAAGGGAAACAGCCCACGATGCTACTAGCGCGGTGCGGCCTCGGAGGTCGTAGCTGTGGCATCAGATGCCGAGCACCGGCCACTTACGGTGGATCCATCACGTAGTAGTCTCGCCACGGCAGACGTGCGCGGCACCATGCCTGGAATCACGCACACGCGCCCAGCATGCAAGCAATGTGCCGACGTCGTGGAGCCGGTCCATAGGCCAGCTTATATTTTGTCACATGTGCAGCACACCACACGTTCTTCTTTTAGTATAGCTTTATTATTATCCTTGTTTCTATATTATGCTCCTACTTCCGTCGGCCGTCATTCTCGTGGTTGCCAATGCCTTCCTTTGCTTTCGGTGGCTCGGGGTAGCAAGTTTGACAATATAAAAAGTACCAGATCAAATTTGTGGCTCTTGTAACAAGTTTGACAATATAAAAAGTATGATATCAAATTTGCTAGGCTAAGCATGCCTGCCTGCCTACCTACCTTCGTCCCATGATATAAAAGAGTCCCGTCCCATAATATAAGAGCGATTAGCGTCAAAAATGCTTTTATATTATGGGACGGAGGAAGTAGTAGATATAGATAGCACGTGTCTATGGCCTCAGATAATGGTTGCGAGATGGATACGTCTCTTTTTTTTTGCGGTAATGTGGATTCATCTTCCCCCACCTGCCGTTCTAGCGGATGGTGTCAACGATGGAAATAGCCTCGGCTCCGTCTAATAGGTATGTTATAGGGTTTTAGTCCTCGTAGGGTGGCGCTCGGTCGGATGTCGGTATTTCATTTTTGAGTCAGCTTTTGGGGCTCCGATGCTCTTTGAGTTCGTTCATTGGGACAGATTAGGTGGAGATTTGGCGGAGATTTTCGTTGACCCGTCCATTGGGACAAACTAGACGGAGATTCCGCCCCTTCGGGTCAAAAAGGTTAAGGTTTCTCATGGTGTGTTCGCGACGATAAGATGGCGCCAAGCTCTTCAGATTGAATTAAGGGTCCGACGACGGCAACCGCGGCTTTAGAGCGCTGGTCTTTAGGGGCACGTGTACGAAGACTTTTCGACTATCATCGACAGAGTCAGGGCTCGTTCCAACGACGTTGTTCAGTGATCCAAAAACACCAATGCATTTTTTGTACTATTTAACACGCCCTGTATTTTTGATGAACTTTTCCCAAAGAAAGAAAGATCATGGTTGGAAGCATGGAACGAGTTGGGCAGGCTGTCCATGGACCCGTCCCACGGAAGCACCGGCACACGCCGACAGCCCGTAAACAAACTGGTCCACGGAGGTGCTTCCAGCAATTTCCGCAGGCACACTCCCGCTCGCTGCCCGGCGGGCCCGCCCAACCGCCAGCCAGGGGCCACCCAAGACCCCCCTACTGGCCCACATGTCATGCCGACACGCGTCCCCACCCCCTCGGGCCACGGCCACCCCGTCGCGTGACGCGTCGCCTCACTCGTCTTTCTTCTGCACACACATCGCACGCCCAGTCCAAATAGCGGAACGGCTCCCTCCTCCCTGGGAAAAAAAAAGGGAGAAAAAACAGAGCTCAATAACTTCGGGGAGGGGGAGAGGCGTGGCGGGGAAGGAAGGAAGGAAGGAAGCTCGTCGGCGGCGGATGGCGGTGGAGTACCGCTGCTGCGGGGGGGCCTTCTTCGAGCACATCGCCATCATCGTGGTGCTGGTGCTCTTCGCGGGGCTCATGTCCGGGCTCACCCTCGGCCTCATGTCCCTCAGCCTCGTCGACCTCGAGGTCCTCGCCAAGTCCGGCACCGACAAGGACCGCAAGTACGCAGGTGACGGCGCCATTCCCCCTCCCGCCCCCGCCCCCATTCCTTCGCGCGCTCTGCTTCCCCGCGCCCGATTTGGTGGTAGTACTATTTCAGTTTGGGGTTTGCTCTGTTTCTGCTGCCCGGGCCGGCTTGCCATTTCGCCGAACAGCTTGCAGGCGTCGGCCCCGCCGAGAAATCAAAATCAGATGGTGAATGTTGGGGGGCGTGGAGCGGTGGTCGGGGGTGGACCGGAAGTCCCGGAACTTGTAGGAGTGCTTTCCTTTTCTTTTCTTTCTTTCTTGTCTTCTTCGATGAATTCATGCTGTTCATCGGGAGGCTTGGTCACCTCGTTAGTTTGTTCGCGTCCTGTTCAAGTAGATAGAGATGGTGACATATGGTACGCTCGGTGCGCTGGCTTGTTCTTTCGGAAAGTGAGAGGTCGTAGCATAGCACTGCCACAGTACAAGGGAGGAAAATGGAAAATTATGTGAGATGGCGCTGTTAGCACAAGTTAGGGGAAAAAAATACTCTGGTCTTCTTATAATCTTGGTTTTTTGTCGTTACGCCGGGTGATTACTGAACCCTGATATAATTGGAGACTGATGATGAATTCTAGGCTTATTTCTTTAGTTGATTGAAATGCGAAACACGCCCACTACATTGTTCTTAACGAGACACATGTTTGAAATGCAAACAGAAACATCTAATGTCATGTCTTAGGTGCTAATAACAACATTCTGTTTGCAGCTAAGATATTGCCTGTGGTGAAAAACCAGCACCTTCTGCTATGCACTCTTCTGATCTGCAACGCTGCTGCCATGGAGGTACTCTTCATGATGTTCAAGCCACCCCCTCTATATAAGTCAAGTAAGCTGATAACAAACTTCTTGATGCATATTAGGCACTGCCAATCTTCCTTGATAGCCTGGTGACTGCTTGGGGTGCGGTTTTGATCTCTGTGACATTGATCCTACTGTTCGGCGAGGTGAGTGGTTAAAACTTTACTTGTCATGCGCAGCTGCTGGGTATGCTATGCTAATAATTTGGTGTAAACAGATCATACCACAATCTATCTGCTCACGGTATGGGCTGGCAATTGGTGCCTCGGTTGCTCCGTTAGTCCGAGTTCTTGTTTGGATCTGTTTCCCTGTTGCATATCCGATCGCCAAGGTACTACTATGCTCCTAGACTCGATGCGATTATCTACAGGACGAGTTATTGAACATGCATGATTTGAACTTTTGCCCTTTCTGTTTCAGCTGCTGGACCATGTGCTTGGTCACGGTAAAGCGGCACTTTTCCGTAGGGCTGAGCTAAAAACACTTGTGACACTGCATGGAAATGAGGTAACAGAACTGGATTATCTAATCTTTCAAATTGAAATACCGTGAGACCGCGTCGATCTTAGACAGTTGTAAGGTATTTATTTCTCTATGTAAGTAGATATTGAGGCCCACTTCTCTCTTCCTGCTCACCGTCTATCCAGGAAACATGATATAGGGTCACACACATTATGTAGTGTCTGCCTAGTAAATGCAATTTTGGACACCTTCATGATAGCAGTTTCTATATCTTCTTAAATGGAATCCACATTCCTTAAATACTGTAAGCATTTTCGGACCATAGTGATATACTCCGCCAAAAAAAATTGCGCATGAAACAGAGAATATGTTAGTGACCTGTGAAGTCTGAATATCTTTGATGTGCAGACGGTGGTTGGTCTGTGGTAGGATATCACAAGTAGCTATAAATACTGATAGGGATGGATTTCACAGAACTTGGCATGTGGGTTCTAGATGCTAGTTTGGATGATACATCATGCGATTGTAGCTAGAAAAACATGTGTAATCCATTATCCCAACCAGAGGTTCCAAACCATGGTGATCTTCTGGTCTACACGTTTACTCTCTGGATTGGTCTGAGATTTATTAGCAGAACGAACTTGATTCATGACAATCTGGTCACCAAATAACCGAGGATACATGCTGCTTCGTCACATGGAAGATCAACAGGCGATACAAGTGGTCGGACCCTTCCCCGGACCCTGTGCAAGCGGGAGCTACGTGCACCGGGCTGCCCCTTTAGCTTGATGCATCTTAATATTTTTTTTTGCTTTTGCAAGCTAGTATATTTGTCACTGAACACACCCTAAATAATCCTTGTCACCATTTATTTTATTCACCAGGCATGCCACTTTATCCTCTTTAGCCTGCATTGCTAGTTTTTAATTCCGACTTATCTTATTACTAAACAGGCTGGTAAAGGTGGAGAGTTAACCCACGATGAAACAACTATAATAGCTGGAGCTCTTGAGCTCAGTGAAAAGAAAGCTAAAGATGCTATGACACCTCTTTGTGATACGTTTGTCATTGATATAAATGCAAAGCTCGACAGGTACTGGATTGTCTTATTGAACAAGAATTCGATTAAACATTGGCTACAGTTATGCATGTTTCTCTTTTGTTAAAGTGCATGATGTTCTGTTTAGCACATAGTCCAATCATTTGTGTTCTCTTGTGTGCAGAAAACTAATGCAAGAGGTCATTGAGAAAGGTCATAGCAGAGTGCCAGTTTATTATGAAAAGGATACAAACATTATTGGATTGATATTGGTAATTCTATATTCTGCTTTTGAATTGATATGCAATTTTGTCACAGTTTTTTATTTGGATGAAAGGTTTTAGTATTTTCTATTTCCTCAGAATTAGCACCTACCAGTTTGTGCCTTGTTGGACAATGATATTTGAGCAGAACAGGATTCACAAAATCGACCAGGATCTTTAGTTTCTGGCCAGATAGATATCGACGAGTTATTCTGTAGGTAAAAGGCAGGAAATTGGTGGGCACTGGGGTTGCCAGCCCTGGGTAGAGTAGTTTGACACTTGTATGACTCAAGTTTAGAGTCCGATCAGAGTGGAGGCTTTTGTATCCGTGTACCTGCATTTGAACTAGGATTGCATATTATCTGCAAGAGAGGTGACTGCGTATTAAGGACTTAAGGTGCACAAGTGGCATGCTCTGTGAAAGAAGGCATTAAATTTGCGTGCTATCCTTGACCATCATATAGTGATACCGCACTGTTTTGTTATTAGTCATTAACAGTAGTTCAACTTTTAATTTATATGAGGTACGGACATGTAAAGTTGTAAATATACTTTAAACCAGACAGTACTACTGACACTTCTGTTTGCACCTTTTACAAGATGTGGTGCTTTTGCTGTATTTATCTTGTCTATCTGATCAATATGTTCTGTAAATTATGCATGTAATATAGATATAGTTATAATGTGGGTATAAATTTTGATTTTTATTTTGTATTATTTTATATACAAATAATGTAACTGGTAACCTTTCATGTGGGCAATTGTATTGTACTCATCTACATCTTGCTATATATTTTCAGGTGAAGAATTTATTATCCATTAACCCTGATGATGAAATTCCCATAAAGAGCGTAACCATCCGCAAAATTCCTCGGTACGGTATAGTCCAAAATTTTATGTATATATTTATGCTGTTTAATATAGTTGAGTAACTCCCGTTATATGCAACTATTAATGGCCGTGAATCGCTGGTCTGTAATTTAAATACAAAGGGCTTTCACTGGCTGATCTATATAAGTCAAAATACAAACAAAATGATCTCATACTTGCTTCATATATCTGCTCAAGTGAACTCGTTTTCTCCTTCTGTTAAGTAACACTTTAAGGTGGATTCAGAATTAACAGAGATGGTCTATAATAGAGTTGTAGATGAGTTTTGTTGTCCTTGTCATGTTACAGTCATGATCATATTTCTTAACACGTGTGGACAACATGAATAGAAAATTCTCAATGAAATGAGTGAAGTGGAATACATGAACAGAAGGACGTGTATTTTTGTTCATTGGAAATTCTGGAGTTGTGTACCAAGTATTTGTATGTACAGCTTACATCTCTGCACCTTGTTAAACAATTCAGCGTTTCAGAAGACATGCCCCTGTATGACATCCTAAACGAATTCCAGAAGGGCCACAGCCACATGGCGGTTGTCATAAAGCAAAACATTCCAAGCTACCCAGCTAAGCAGCCCAGCATCGATGGTGGATCTCTTGGTGAGCAGCTCCAAGGAGTCCGTGGTTCTTCCGAACTTGCACGTCGCACGCACGCATATGTAAACTGCTGCCGTCCAGTTTTCCTCAGTTTCTCTTTGTTGTCCTTCCTTTTGGTGTCAAAAAACAGAGGTCGCCATCGCCATCGATGAGAAGCAGGGTGAGAAGGTTGCGAAGAGTCTCACCCCGCTGCGGAGGTGGAAGAGCTACCCCAACACCCTCAACTCCAACACGGGAAGCAGGAGGGGGAAATGGTCCAAAGACCAGTCGGACGTTCTCCAAGTGCACGAAGAGCCGTTGCCCACGCTGAGCGAGGATGAAGAAGCCGTCGGTATCATAACCATGGAGGATGTCATTGAAGAACTGCTGCAGGTTAGTTCTCGCAAAGAGCTCGTCGTTTTTACCTTGTCCAACGCATGCGACGTGCACCTGTTGCAAAGGATGATATACAGGATAAGTGACATTTCAAATCCGCGCTCATAATGGTGTTGTTCTCCTTGTCAAATCTGTACTTGACTGATGATCGTTGTACCAAACCTGTTAAATCAATTACCCGCAAAAAAAATCCTGTTAATCAATGTGGCGTAGACCATGGTTGGTTTAAGCTCAAGCATGTATAGACTGTTTTTTGCAGTACTATGTTAACTGTGTTTTTTTTTGTGTGTGTGGCGCGCAGGAGGAGATATACGACGAAACCGACGTACATGTTGAGGAACAATAACACATTGCTTGCTAGGGTTTACGCACGCCAGTTTTTTTGTGATGAGGGGAAGAAGAAACAATATATGTATGTATAATAGCGTAATGTTGTACTGCATGTGAATAGACAGGGATGCCGCGAATATTATTAGTTCGTTTGAACTGCTGATACGAATGCCGGGTGCATGCGTTTGTAGGAGAGGATCGATGTCCTGCAGAAACTCACAAGGTTTCCTGAAAACTTGTACCGAACATGTACTGGGATGTTACATGACACTGACAGTGGAGGACACCGATCTCCTCCTCCGATGCCTGCCTGGGTACATCCTCGTTTTTGCGCCCGAGATTGATGGCAGCATCTCCGCTGCAAAACGGGTCACACGGCGAGACGCGAGCTCGCCGTCGTCGTGGTCGACGCGGCAGTGTACGCGCTGTTCGTGCGGTGTAGTGTAGTGCAATCCCGTGCGGACGGGCAGACCGCAGACACGATTCCGTCGCGACCCCGTGGGAGGGAGCATGGCATGGCAGCGTGCCGCATTTAGAGCAAACTACGGTGGACGGCCGGTACGGTACTGTTCCCCCGGCTGGGGCCTGCCTGTCAAGGTAGTACAGTACTATCCACGACAAGCGTGGCATGCACACGTAGTAATAAACCCGGACTGAAATGAGGCGGCCTCTGCCCTGCCTCGCATCACTCGTCGAATTATTGCCCAAAATACGTACCGCAGTACGATTTGGACGTGTTTGCCGAGCTGTCTACCTAGCTAGCTACCTACTTTCCGAAAGGCAAAAGAAAAGAAAAAAGGGTGTACGTACGCCGAGGGTATTTACTCGAACGAGACAGAGACCGTGACCCACCGGCCGTAGAGCTGAGCAGCTAGATGATGCATGGCCTGCAGGCTGCAGCGGGCTAAGATACGGGGAGTAGTGATTAACCACGGCGCTGTGGGAATTGATACCCACGGAGAGTACGCTACAGTTCCACCGTAAAGATAGGAAGAGAGCCACAGAGAGAGCGAGAGGAGCGTTGCTTGGCACATGAAGAACCCAATGACGGCATTGATGGCGCTGTACTGTAGGTACGCAAATACTACTACGTACATGCCTGCCCGCGCCAGCCGGCCCATGTACGATACTCGATCACGTACGTGAGTACGTGACGCCGGTCCCCGTAAGTACTGTACCTGCGGCGAGGTAATTATTATTATAACTGAAAAGGAAGTAAGGAACCAGTGGAAAAGGGGCCGGGAGACTATCCAAACGTGCCGTGCTAAGCATAGCCTCCTGCAACCTGCAACAGAAACACGCACGCGCGGCATACGATTTCTGTTCATTCTCTGTTTTGACTGATGAAGTCGGGCGCGCCGAGAGATACTAGGCACTTAATAAAGGCTTGACAGCATCTACAACTGTAATTGCCTAAATTCGACCCTTAAAACGTCCACGGATGGCCGTACAATGACTGGGCAACACAACACAAAGTTGATTCCATAGCCGCGAACACCATTTCTAAATCGCCAAGTCCATATTATTACGTGCAGCGTAAAACCTAATCTAAGCGGAGCTCGCCCGACTCAGCTGTGCCCATGTTTGACGGCTGGCTGCGCCCCCCCAGAGTGTTGGTCCGGTTGCTGGCGCGGTAGAATAGGACATGGGACACGGCCGGCTCGTGGGACTCAAGGCGCCGCCGTCTTCCATGCCCTACTCTTTGTTGTCGGAGTCCGTAACCTTCACGGTGCCGGGTGACGTGAGATCGGTTTTTTTTTTAGAAAAGGAGGATGACCCCCGGCCTCTGCATCTGGGCGATGCATGCGGCCACTTTATTAATTATTCTCACAAAACCTTACAAAGTCATACAACAGTAAGACTAAAGCCACCATCTAAGCAACAACTGTCGCTTCACCTATCCAATTGATGAAGGGGCGCTGATAGCCTGGGCCTAATACCAAACAGACATCGCAGCCAGACCTAACATCTAAGACCTGAGGTCCCAACCAGGACGCCTGCCAGGTATGGGCACCCACCAGTCTGGCGTGTTCCTCAACCAGGACGCCTGCCCGGTATGAGGCCGCCGCAGCCACTTGCCACCAATCCATCTTCAGGGCTCTACTGTTGCATCAACCTTGCCCGGTCTAGCTGCCGCCGACGCCACCACGACACCAGACAGCGTCGACCTCCTACGCGTGTCCATCACCACACATCTGACGCCAAGCCTCCGCTGCTCCATGCCGCCGAGAGCCGCCGCCATGAATATGTAGAAAGAAACACCGCTCCATCGAAGAAGCCATCTGCTGGTCCCTCGAGCCCGAGTGCATCTCCAAGAATGCCGCCCCAAGGGGGTAAGGACACATGAATGCCGCCGTCATCCGATCAACTGATCTAGGGTTTTCCCCGGAGGTATTGGGTGGGTTTGGGATTTGTACCTCGATGATGCCTTCATGAAGGAAACGATGATAAGGGCATCGTCATCATCGGCTCCGGTCGAAGACCAAGTTTTCACTCGGATCCGTCCCAAGAAATCCACCCGACAACCTGTGCACTGTCTCGACCGCCTTCAAAGCCCCAGATCTAGCCGCCTAGATCTGGCGACCAACCGTGACAGCAGTGCCACCGTAGGAGCCCTAGCACACCGGTCACTGCCTGAATGCGCCACCACTGGAGCCTGGGAGGAGGACTCCCAGCCCACCTCGCCAAACCGCAAGAGCCGCCGAGTTGGAATCCCGCACGCTCATCACCGTCTCTGATCGGAACCAATCCGTGGCAAAACCACGAGATCGCCGACGCAGATCCGCTTTGGATATGGACTGCATCACGCCATGCCGCCGCAGTAAGCCCGAGCTTCACCCGCCGCCGCCGTCCAGGGCCGCCGCCCCGGGATCCTGATCTGGCCAGCCCGGACCTCCACGACGCCCTCTTCACGCCGCCGCCGCCGGCTCGCCACCAGGCAACCGCGCCGCCGCCCAAGGCCTCCGCCCAGAGCACGCCGTCGCGCCACCATGGATCAGATCGTCGCCGCGCCGTCACGCGCGTGGAGGTCCCGCCCCACCCCCTCCGACGCGATCCAGGGAGGAGAGCCTCCGCCACCGCCGTTGGCCCCCGGGCTTAGCCCGGCGGCGTCCTCCGGCGGTGGCGGAGGGAAGGGAGGGAGGTGGTGGTGACCCTGGCGGCTAGGGTTTGCGGAGCCGCCCGAGCCGCCCGAGACGGGGGCGACCGGGGGGGGGGGGGCTATCAAAGAACTAGGCCTCAGACGTGAGATCGATGATGGATCTGTCATGGGAGGAGCCGGCGATGTCCACCACGACGCGGTTGCGGCACCTGGACTGGTGCACCATACGGGGCGACGGAGAATGCGACTCCGCCTCGCCAACATCCACCGTCGCGAGGGTTGCCACCGTCTCCCGCGCCCGCGAGCGTCACGCCATATTTGCGCCGAACGACACACATGCGTCCACATCCGCCTCGGCGCGCCAACGGAGGGGTTATATGTCTGCCAACGTGTTCGGACGCCAGACGGACGACACCGCCTCTAGTGAGGCACCGGCGACACACCTCACGACGTATCCATGCACCATTTGGGCGGACGCAATGGATTCTCGATGGAGGGACTCCAAGCGCTGCCATTAGGCAGCCTCCTCCCAGGAGCGGCGGAGCGCAAGCCGTACAATCATCTCCTCCTCGGGGCAGTGTGGGATGAGCTCGGGGTCGACAGATCTAGAGGTGTATGAGTCAAATCCGCTGCCAGCCATACCGGAGAAGGCCGTAGATCGCCGGAGGGAGTATGGGTGGCAGGGTGGAGTGGACTTGATGGTAGAGGAGTGGAATGCGGCTAGGGTTTCGGCCGCGGGTGTAGATAGGGTTCATTTTATGTGGGGTCAGGTGTGCCAGCGTGGGCCGGATCCGATGTGGCGGGTATGCCCTAGCGCGTACGGTCGTCCCCATATTCGCCCCAGATTTGGGCTGGATACGGGGGTTGCCGATCAGTCCAGGTGTTTGGGCTGGATTTAGGGCGCCCGATTGGGTGCGGTTTTTGAGTCCTGTCAATGTGCGGGCAACCCGTGCCGGCATTGGGGGGGGGGGGTATGGGGGTCCAGTTGTAGATGCTCTAACGCTCACTTTGTCGCGTCGTTCTTCTTCTCTGATAGGTCATTGCACTTGTTTATTTCATTTTGGTTTTATCTATGTTGGTTTGAATTTTAATTGTGTTTTGGAGGTGTTTTTTCATTTGAATATCGTGTTGGGATGCCGTTGGAGACTACATTTGTTCTGAAATGAGAGTAGAGTTGTTCGCTACGTGATTGTGTTGTCTTTACATGTTTTGACATTAGTGTCAGTCGGTGATTATTGTGTGAGTTCCTGAAGAGCTCTTATTTCATATTGAAACTATGAAATTGCTTCTATAACGCTCACATCGGCCGGTCGTTTAGCCCGGTGCCTTACTCCGCTCGCTTGCTCAGTCTTTTTCGGTCGCTCCATTGTAACCTCATAAGAAACCGACTAGCTTTTTTTTGAAAGGGTTCGTTGAACAAAAAGATGTTCATGCATTTAGAATCTTGGATTTCAAAAAAAATTGTGCGAATTAAAAAATCATGAATTTTTTTAAAAAAGTTCAGAAAGTTGAAAAATATTAGTGAATTTTGAACAGTGTTGCAGAATTTTAAAAGAGTTCACAAATTTAAAAGCTTTCATCCTTACAGGGCATCCGACAGTCCGATGAGCGGGCTGCCGGATATAGGGAAGACATGTTACGGGAGTCGCGATCCGCCGCAGTCAGCCGTAGACTAGTTTTTACCGCATCACGGTATAGTGTAGCTAAAATATGCCTGAAATATAGATGTTTTCGCCTGGTTTGAATAAAAATCATCGGTTTTGCATGTAATTCGTCAAGTTTATTTAAAATTAATTTAAAATGTATACGGATAGCATTGGGTGACCGGCTTCGACATCCATGTCCGTGGACTGGTCTGCCTGTCCGGCAAGAATCCGGTGTCCGGTTTACGGCCTGGAGATGCCCTTACGGGACAGAAGACTAGGCCGGCTAAAAACCCAAAGCAATGTAAACAGCCAGGCCCCGCGTATCACCGTTCCCTAAATGCGGTCGATCGATCCGTGGTAGGGAGCGCCGGCCACTGTATCTTCACAGTGCACACACCAGTGGCTTGTGTTCGTACGTAGTACGTGTGTGATACTGTGATGTGACCCACGTGTGCAGTGTAGCAATGGCAGCATTGGCATAGGATAGGATTTCAGGATCCCCGGTCAGGCAGCGTATCTATCCATCTACTCGGTCACATTAATGGAGTACACCAAAAACATTCGCTGATCCCCTCGTTGCGACTCGCGAGGCGAGAATATGACGCATTTTTTCGGTTCAGTGCAGCGGCAGGGTCGCTCCTCCACTTTGCATGTGGTTCCTTTTCCCCTTGTTGCACACACACTCTCCCTCCAGCTGCCATCCACCCAACACAAGACTAGACCACCAGTCACGAGTAGGCTTGTCCATTGGTATTTGGTAGGGCCATATACATACGAGAAATATTTGAACCATCCACCTTTTTTTATAGCAAAATCCACCTTTTTTTTTGAGGCGTTGGAATCATCCACTCTTGCAAGTGGACACGGGCCGCCCGCCATGTCCACTTAAAAGCCCACTTAAGAGCATCTATAAAAGAAGAAATTGCAAAATCTTACCGCACAAGAGTTGAAAAGGAGAAACATAGCAGTGTTCTCAAGGAAGTACTCAAAATAAAAATAATGTGCAAGCTTTCATTGCTAGAAATGCAGCAAAGGTGAAGAAGAAAAAGAGTGGAAATTATAAACAAACAAACCAAAGATTTGCACCACACATCAAAATTGTAGGTTCACACATCATTCGTATTCCAACTATCACACCGATGCCCATGATATGGAATTTATTCTCAGGTATGATTGGTTCTCCTCCATGTTATTATTTTGATCCATAGTTGCAATATAATTTCTTACGTCATGAGAGGGTATTACCACATTCATATAGATTCGGTTAGCTGCACTTTTATTGCTAATCCAAATGGCCCGTACATGGTTATCGTCCTAAGTGTAAAGATGGTTGAGATGTACTTATTGCCCTTAGCATATAAAAATGGCCAATGAAGTGTTAACATCGTCCTCAGAACAAACTTGATGCAAGTTATTTTTTGGCATCCGAGCTTTGCCAAGAAAAATAAGGGGCATATGTTGACACTAGATTTTATCACGACAGAAAATGTAATTAAGATGGCCTCAAATTAATAAGTGTCCACTGTGAAAGACCTCTGTATCAGCAAGAGAGACAAATTTAATGTTTGGGCCATCTCAATCTGAGTTCACCCCGAGGGCCAAAATAGTACTAGGGGTGCTGAAAGTTGTTGCTCGGCCGATTACACACCAGAGATCACATCAGATGGAAAATCTTCTTCTCGTTGAGGAAAACGATTTTGACATTTGAATACTCTCAATCCTAGATCGCATGCAAAAGTTACACCCAACATAATGTGGCCTGACCACGAGTAAAAAGTGACGTCCGGTAGGAGACATCGTGTATACTCATGTCCGCCAGCCATCACCTTTTTGGCAAGAGAGAATTAACTCTTAAGATGACCTCCAATGAAAAAGCGTTCAACATGACATTTCTTACTTTGCTTTTCGGATCATTTTAATCCGAGTTCGTCTGTGGCTTGTGGATCTCAAAAAGGGTTCAACATGTCACTAGTGCTCTGGATGTTGTGGAAGCACCGAAATGACATAGTCTTCAATGGAGCTTCGCCATCAGTAGACGACGTGCTTACAAGGATCAAATTGGAGGCACAAGACTAAAGGGCCGGCCGGCCTGCTTCGAGAACAAGGTTCTGTCACATGTATGGTAGATAGGTTGGACAATGATGAGTAATCCACATGTGGATTTAGGGCTCTATTAGCCGTAGAGGTGTTTGCACAAACCCTGGCCTTTCTCTTGGCCCCCTTCTATCTATGATCCCGATGCGTCAATCTTTAACGCATCCCTTGAAAAAAGTCTGAGTTCGTCTGTGACTTGTGGATCTCAAAAACCGAACTATTGTCTTAGGCCCACATATATAATCTGAGTTTGGTTAATTTAGATTTGGAGTCTTTTTCTTGTACGAGAAGTCTAGCCGCCTCATAAATCTCTACTATTAAAGGGGGATCGAACGTCGTGATGGTTCGACCACCTTGTTCGATCCCCCCGCCTCATACGACAGCCATCGCACGGTGTCCCACACGCGTGCACAAAATCCAGCCGGCAAGCCCAAAAACCAAGGGCAAGTACTCCCACGTACCATCGACACTGCCTTCCTCCCGCGCATAAAAAAAGCAGCCCACCCTGCGTTGGACGTGGCCCAAAAACCAGCCCACACTTCCTCCCGTTCCGGACCGAACACAGAGAGAAAAAAACCGTCGCTAACACGCGCTCACGTCTCCGCCTCCCCCCAACTCCCAACTCGCTCCCGATCCCGACCCCATCTCTCCAGGAAAAGTCGTCGCTGCCGCCGGCTGATCTCGTCGCCCCACCACCTCTCCATCCGCTGCCGCGCACCTTCTGGATCAAGGTGAGGGATGCCTCCCGTCCCGTGCGCCAACCTTGGAAGAGAGAGGGGGGAGAGATAAGAGAGAGGGAGGAGCGGACAGCGGCGACGCTGGCCTAATCGCCGACGGCGAGGGGGACGTCCAAGAGAGCGACGGCAGGAGCAGCCATGCCGCGGTCGCTGTCGCCGGAGAGGAACTACCCGCGTGTTGGAGGATGTGGGAATCACGTCAACTCGAAGCGTTGCCCTCGGCATCCCCACCAATGCGTTGTGCCGCATCCTCTCGCCTTCTCGTGGATGATTTTCCCTCGTCGCCGCCCTGCCTCCAGCACTGCAGCGGCATGTACGGGTCCTCTGAAGGAAATATGCCCTAGAGGCAATAATAAAGTTATTATTTATTTCCTTATATCATGATAAATGTTTATTATTCATTCTAGAATTGTATTAACCAGAAACTTAGTACATGTGTGAATACATAGACAAACATAGTGTCACTAGTATGCCTCTACTTGACTAGCTCGTTAATCGAAGATGGTTGAGTTTTCTAGCCATGGACATGAGTTGTCATTTGATTAACGGGATCACATCATTAGGAGAATGATGTGATTGACTTGACCCATTCCGTTAGCTTAGCACTTGATCGTTTAGTATGTTGCTATTGCTTTCTTCATGACTTATACATGTTCCTATGACTATGAGATTATGCAACTCCCATTTACCGGAGGAACACTTTTTGTGCTACCAAACGTCACAACGTAACTGGGTGATTATAAAGGTGCTCTACAGGTGTTTTCGAAGGTACTTGTTGGGTTGGCGTATTTCGAGATTAGGATTTGTCACTCCGATTGTCGGAGAGGTATCTCTGGGCCCACTCGTTAATGCACATCACTATAAGCCTTGTAAGCATTGCAACTAATGAGTTAGTTGTGGAATGATGTATTACAGAATGAGTAAAGAGACTTGCCGGTAACGAGATTGAACTAGGTATTGAGATACCGACGATCGAATCTCGGGCAAGTAACATACCGATGACAAAGCGAACAACGTATGTTGTTATGCGGTCTAACCGATAAAGATCTTCGTAGAATATGTGGGAGCCAATATGAGCATCCAGGTTCCGCTATTGGTTATTGACCGAAGACGTGTCTCGGTCATGTCTACATAGTTCTCGAACCCGTAGGGTCCGCACGCTTAAAGTTTGATGACGGTTATATTATGAGTTTATGTGTTTTGATGTACCGAAGATAGTTCGGAGTCCCGGATGTGATCAAGGACATGACGAGGAGTCTCGAAATGGTCGAGACATAAAGATTGATATATTGTAAGCCTATATTTGGATATCGGAAGTGTTCCGGGTGAAATCGGGATTTTACCGGAGTACCGGGGGTTACCGGAATCCCCCCGGGGGTTTAATGGGCCTACATGGGCCTTAGTGCAGAAAAGGAGGGGCGGCCAGAGCAGGCCGCGCGCCCCCTCCCCCTCTAGTATGATTTGGACAAGGAGGGGGGGGGGCGCCCCCCTTTCCTTCCTCTCTCCCTCCTCCTTCCCGCTTCTACTCCAACTAGGAAAGGAGGGAGTCCTACTCCCGGTGGGAGTAGGACTCCTCCTGGCGCGCCTCCTCCTGGCCGGCCGCCTCTCCCTCCCTTGCTCCTTTATATACGGGGGCAGGGGGCACCCTGAAGACACAACAATTGATCTCTTGATCTCTTAGCCGTGTGCGGTGCCCCCCTCCACCATAATCCACCTCGATAAGATTGTAGCGGTGCTTAGGCGAAGCCCTGCGTCGGTAGAACATCATCATCGTCACCACACCGTCGTGCTGACGAAACACTCCCTCAAAGCTTGGCTGGATCGGAGTTCGAGGGACGTCATCGAGCTGAACGTGTGCTGAACTCGGAGGTGCTGTGCGTTCGGTACTTGATCGGTCGGATCGTGAAGACGTACGACTACATCAACCGCGTTGTGCTAATGCTTCCGCTTTCGGTCTACGAGGGTACGTGGACAACACTCTCCCCTCTCGTTGCTATGCATCACCATGATCCTGTGTGTGCGTAGGACATTTTTTGAAATTACTACGTTCCCCAACAGTGGCATCCGAGCCTGGTTTTATGCGTAGATGTTATATGCACGAGCAGAACACAAGTGAGTTGTGGGCGATATAAGTCATACTGCTTACCAGCATGTCATACTTTGGTTCGGCGGTATTGTTGGATGAAGCGGCCCGGACCGACATTATGCGTACGCTTACGCGAGACTGGTTCTACCGACGCGCTTTGCACACAGGTGGCTGGCGGGTGTCAGTTTCTCCAACTTTAGTTGAACCAAGTGTGGCTACGCCCGGTCCTTGTGAAGGTTAAAACAGCACTAACTTGACGAACTATCATTGTGGTTTTGATGCGTAGGTAAGAACGGTTCTTGCTCAGCCCGTAGCAGCCATGTAAAACTTGCAACAACAAAGTAGAGGACGTCTAACTTGTTTTTGCAGGGCATGTTGTGATATGATATGGTCAAGACGTGATGAGTTATAAGTTGTTGTATAAGATGATCATGTTTTGTTGAAGTTATCGGCAACTGGCAGAAGCCTTATGGTTGTCTCTTTATTGCATAAGATGCAAGCGCCAAATAATTGCTTTACTTTATCGCTATGAGATAGCAATAGTTGCAAGAGCAATAATTGGCGAGACGACCATGTGACGACACATTGATATAGATCAAGATGATGGAGATCATGGTGTCATGCCGGTGACGATGGAAATCATGACGATGCTTTGGAGATGGAGATCAAAGGCACAAGATGATGATGGCCATATCATGTCACATATTTTGATTGCATGTGATGTTTATCTTTTATACATCTTATTTTGCTTAGTTCGACGGTAGAATTATAAGATGATCTCTCACTAAATTTCAAGGTATAAGTGTTCACCCTGAGTATGCACTGTTGCGAAAGTTCTTCGTGCTGAGACACCACGTGATGATCGGGTGTGATAAGCTCTACGTTCAAATACAACGGGTGCAAAACAGTTGCACACGCGGAATACTCATGTTAAACTTGACGAGCCTAGCATATGCAGATATGGCCTCGGAACACTGAGACCGAAAGGTCGAGCGTGAATCATATAGTAGATATGATCAACATAGTGATGTTCACCATTGAAACTACTCCATCTCACGTGATGATCAGGCATGGT
Source organism: Triticum aestivum (assembly GCF_018294505.1). NCBI lineage: Eukaryota > Viridiplantae > Streptophyta > Magnoliopsida > Poales > Poaceae > Triticum > Triticum aestivum. The sequence goes on from NC_057805.1 coordinate 8,801,600, forward strand.
TTAGTTGATATGGATCACGTGATCACTCAGATGATTAGAGGGATGTCTATCTAAGTGGGAGTTCTTAAGTAATATGATTAATTGAACTTTAATTTATCATGAACTTAGTCCTGATAGTATTTGCATAACTATGTTGTAGATCAATAGCTCGCGTTGTTGCTCCCTGTTTTATTTTGATATGTTCCTAGAGAAACTAAGTTGAAAGATGTTTGTAGCAATGATGCGGATTGGATCCGTGATTTGAGGATTATCCTCATTGCTGCACAGAAGAATTATGTCTTTGATGCACCGCTAGGTGACAGACCTATTGCAGGAGCATATGCAGACGTTATGAACATTTGGCAAAGCTCGGTATGATGACTACTTGATAGTTTAGTGCACCATGCTTTACGGCTTAGAACCGGGACTTCAAAAAAGTTTTGAACGCCACGGAGCATATAAGATGTTCCAAGAGTTGAAATAGGTATTTCATACTCATGCCCGTGTCGAGAGGTATGAGACCTCTGACAGTACTTTTCCTACAAGATGCAGGAGAATAGCTCAATCAGTGAGCATGTGCTCAGATTGTCTGGGTACTACAATTGCTTGAATCAAGTGGGAGTTAATCTTCCAGATAAGATAGTAATTGACAGAATTCTCTAGTCACTATCACCAAGTTACTAGAACTTCGTGATGAACTATAATATGCAAGGGATGACGAAAGTAATTCCCGAGCTCTTCGCGATGCTGAAATTGACGAAGGTAGAAATCAAGAAAGAGCATCAAGTGTTGATGGTTAACAAGACCACTAGTTTTAAGTAAAGGGACAAAGGGAAGAAAAGGGAACTTCAAGAAGAACGGCAAGCAAGTTGGTGCTCAAGTGAAAAAGCCCAACTCTGGACCTAAGCCTGAAACTGAGTGCTTCTACTGCAAAGGGACTGGTCACTGGAAGCGGAACTACCCCAAGTATTTGGTGGATAAGAAGGATGGCAAAGTGAACAAAGCTATATTTGATATACATGTTATTGATGTGTACTTTACTAGTGTTTATAGCAACCCCTCGGTATTTGATACTGGTTCAGTTGCTGAGAGTAGTAACTCGAAACGGGAGTTGCAGAATGAACAAAGACTAGTTAAGGGTGAAGTGACGATGTGTATTGGAAGTGGTTCCAAGATTGATATGATCATCATCGCACACTCCCTATACTTTCGGGATTAGTGTTGAACCTAAAAATAAATGTTATTTAGTGTTTACGTTGAGCGTGAATATGATTGAATCATGTTTATTGCAATACGATTATTCATGTAAGCTAGAGAATATTGTTGTTCTGTTTACATGAATAAAACCTTCTATGGTCATACACCCAATGAAAATTGTTTGTTGGATCTCAATCGTGGTGATACACATATTCATAATGTTGAAGCCAAAAGATGCAGAGTTGATAATGATAGTGCAACTTATTTGTGGCACTGCCGTTTAGGTCATATTGGTGTAAAGCGCATGAAGAAACTCCATGCGAATGGACTTTTGGAATCACTTGATTATGAATCACTTGATGCTTGCGAACCATGCCTCATGGGCAAGATGACTAAGACTCCGTTCTCCGGAACAATGGAGCGAGCAACAGACTTGTTGGAAATAATACATACTGATGTATGTGGTCCGATGAGTGTTGAGGCTCGCGACGGGTATCGTTATTTTCTGACTTTCACAGATGATTTGAGCAGATATGGGTATATCTACTTGATGAAACACAAGTCTGAAACATTTGAAAAGTTCAAAGAATTTCAGAGTGAAGTGGAGAATCATCGTAACAAAAATAAAAGTTTCTACGATATTATCGCAGAAGTAAAATATTTGAGTTACGAGTTTGGCCTTCAGTTAAAACAATGTGAAATAGTTTCACTACTCACGCCACCTGGAACACCACAGTGTAATGGTGTGTCCGAACGTCGTAACCGTACTTTATTAGATATGGTGCGATCTATGATGTCTCTTACCGATCTACCACTATCATTTTGGGGTTATGCATTAGAGACAACTACGTTCACGTTAAATAGGGCACCTTCTAAATCCGTTGAGACGACACCGTATGAACTGTGGTTTGGCAAGAAACCAAAGTTGTCGTTTCTTAAAGTTTGGGGCTGCGATGCTTATGTGAAAAAGCTTCAACCTGATAAGCTCGAACCCAAATCGGAGAAATGTGTCTTCATAGGATACCCAAAGGAAACTGTTGGGTACACCTTCTATCACAGATCCGAAGGCAAGACATTCGTTGCCAAGAATGGATCCTTTCTAGAGAAGGAGTTTCTCTCGAAAGAAGTGAGTGGGAGGAAAGTAGAACTTGATGAGGTAACTGTACCTGCTCCCTTATTGGAAAGTAGTTCATCACAGAAACCGGTTCCTGTGACACCTACACCGATTAGTAAGGAAGCTAATGATGATGATCATGAAAACTTCAGATCAAGTTACTACCGAACCTCGTAGGTCAACCAGAGTAAGATCTGCACCAGAGTGGTACGGTAATCCTGTTCTGGAGGTCATGTTACTTGACCATGACGAACCTACGAACTATGAGGAGCGATGATGAGCCCAGATTTCCGCAAAATGGCTTGAGGCCATGAAATCTGAGATGGGATCCATGTATGAGAACAAAGTATGGACTTTGATTGACTTGCCCAATGATCGGCGAGCCATTGAGATTAAATGGATCTTCAAGAGGAAGACGGACGCTGATAGTAGTGTTACTATCTACAAAGCAAGGATTGTCGCAAAAGGTTTTCGACAAGTTCAAGGTGTTGACTACGATGAGAGTTTCTCACTCGTATCTATGCTTAAGTCTGTCCGAATCATGTTAGCAATTGCCGCATTTTATGAAATCTGGCAAATGGATAAACAAAACTGCATTCCTTAATGGATTTATTAAAGAAGAATCGTATATGATGCAACTAGAAGGTTTTGTCAATCCTAAAGGTGCTAACAAAATATGCAAGCTCCAGCGATCCATCTATGGACTGGTGCAAGCATCTCGGAGTTGGAATATACGCTTTGATAAGTTGATCAAAGCATATAGTTTTATACAGACTTACGGTGAAGCCTATATTTACAAGAAAGTGAGTGGGAGCACTACAACATTTCTGATAAGTATATGTGAATGACATGTTGTTGATCGGAAATAATGTAGAATTATTCTGCAAAGCATAGAGGAGTGTTTGAAAGGAGTTTTTCAAAGAAAGACCTCGGTGAAGCTGCTTGCATATTGAGCATCAAGATCTATAGAGATAGATCAAGACGCTTGATAAGTTTTTTCAATGAGTACATACCGTGACAAAATTTTGAAGTAGTTCAAAATGGAACAGTCAAAGAAAGAGTTCTTGCCTGTGTTACAAGGTGTGAAATTGAGTAAGACTCAAAGCCCGACCACGGCAGAAGATAGAAAGAGAATGAAAGTCATTCCCTATGCCTCAGCCATAGGTTCTATAAAGTATGCCATGCTGTGTACCAGATCTATTGTATACCCTACACTGATTTTGGCAAGGGAGTACAATAGTGATCTAGGAGTAGATCACTGGACAGCGGTCAAAATTATCCTTAGTGGAATAAGGATATGTTTCTCGATGATGGAGGTGACAAAAAGGTTCGTCGTAAAGGGTTACGTCGATGCAAGTTTTGACACTGATCCAGGTGACTCTAAGTCTCAATCTGGATACATATTGAAAGTGGGAGCAATTAGCTAGAGTAGCTCCGTGCAGAGCATTGTTGACATAGAAATTTGCAAAATACATACGGATCTGAATGTGGTAGACCCGTTGACTAAACTTCTCTCACAAGCAAAACATGATCACACCTTAGTACTCTTTGGGTGTTAATCACATAGCGATGTGAACTAGATTATTGACTCTAGTAAACCTTTTGGGTGTTGGTCACATGACGATGTGAACTATGGGTGTTAATCACATGGTGATGTGAACTATTGGTGTTAAATCACATGGTGATGTGAACTAGATTATTGACTCTAGTGCAAGTGGGAGACTGAAGGAAATATGCCCTAGAGGCAATAATAAAGTTATTATTTATTTCCTTATATCATGATAAATGTTTATTATTCATGCTAGAATTGTATTAACCGGAAACTTAGTACATGTGTGAATACATAGACAAACATAGTGTCACTAGTATGCCTCTACTTGACTAGCTCGTTAATCGAAGATGGTTGAGTTTCCTAGCCATGGACATGAGTTGTCATTTGATTAACGGGATCACATCATTAGGAGAATGATGTGATTGACTTGACCCATTCCGTAAGCTTAGCACTTGATCATTTAGTATGTTGCTATTGCTTTCTTCATGACTTATACATGTTCCTATGACTATGAGATTATGCAACTCCCGTTTACGGAGGAACACGTTGTGTGCTACCAAACGTCACAACGTAACTGGGTGATTATAAAGGTGCTCTACAGGTGTCTCCGAAGGTACTTGTTGGGTTGGCATATTTCGAGATTAGGATTTGTCACTCCGATTGTCGGAGAGGTATCTCTGGGCCCACTTGGTAATGCACATCACTATAAGCCTTGCAAGCATTGCAACTAATGAGTTAGTTGCGGAATGATGTATTACAGAACGAGAAAAGTGACTTGCCGGTAACGAGATTGAACTAGGTATTGAGATACCGACGATCGAATCTCGGGCAAGTAACATACTGATGACAAAGGGAACAACGTATGTTGTTATGCGGTCTAACCGATAAAGATCTTCATAGAATATGTGGGAGCCAATATGAGCATCCAGGTTCCGCTATTGGTTATTGACCGGAGACGTGTCTCGGTCATGTCTACATAGTTCTCGAACCCGTAGGGTCCGCACGCTTAAAGTTTGATGACGGTTATATTATGAGTTTATGTGTTTTGATGTACCGAAGATAGTTCGGAGTCCCGGATGCGATCACGGACATGACGAGGAGTCTCGAAATGGTCGAGACATAAAGATTGATATATTGGAAGCCTATATTTGGATATCGGAAGTGTTCCGGGTGAAATCGGGATTTTACCGGAGTACCGGGGGTTACCGGAACCCCCCGGCGGTTTAATGGATCTACATGCGCCTTAGTGGAGAAAAGGAGGGGCGGCCAGAGCAGGCCGCGCCCCCCTCCCCCTCTAGTCCGATTTGGACAAGGAGGGGGGGGGGGCGGCGCCCCCTTTCCTTCCTCTCTCCCTCCTCCTTCCCCCTTCTCCTACTCCAACTAGGAAAGGAGGGAGTCCTACTCCCGGTGAGAGTAGGACTCCTCCTGGCGCGCCTCCTCCTGGCCGGCCGCCTATCCCTCCCTTGCTCCTTTATATATGGGGGCAGGGGGCACCCCAAAGACACAACAATTGATCTCTTGATCTCTTAGCCGTGTGCGGTGCCCCCTCCACCATAATCCACCTCGACAATATCGTAGCGGTGCTTAGGCGAAGCCCGGCGTCGGTAGAACATCATCATCGTCACCACGCCGTCGTGCTGACGAAACTCTCCCTCAAAGCTCGGCTGGATCGGAGTTCGAGGGACGTCATCGAGCTGAACGTGTGCTGAACTCGGAGGTGCCGTGCATTCGGTACTTGATCGGTTGGATCGTGAAGACGTACGACTACATCAACCGCATTGTGCTAACGCTTCCGCTTTCGGTCTACGAGGGTACGTGGACAACACTCTCCCCTCTCGTTGCTATGCATCACCATGATCCTGTGTGTGCGTAGGAATTTTTTTGAAATTACTACGTTCCCCAACATCCTCCACCTCTAACCCCCGCCGGCGCAAGCTGAAGCGACAACAGTAGCAGGGAGGAGCAGACCAAGCCGCCCAAGAAGCGTTGGATCAAGTCATGAAAGGTGTCGATGTATTAGTTTTCGGCCAAATTTTATTTCGTCGGTGTAACATGACTTCTGCTCTTTTTCAGATTGTTGGGACCGGGAGGAGCGATGCTGCCAGCGCAAGGAGTGTGAAGCGGCTCCTGGTGTCAGGTTCAGTTTCTCTATTTTTTCTTTATTCGGTCTCCTCCTATGCTGTTTTTTCCTGTGGAATTAGGGATGGCAAGGACCCAAGGACAAATGCGGGTGTCCCACTGGCAGGCGCTGGATGCGATTCTGTTGGGGAACGTAGTATTTCAAAAAATTCCTACGATCACGCAAGATCTATCTAGGAGAAGCATAGCAACGAGCGGGAAGAGTGTGTCCACGTACTCTCGTAGACCGAAAGCGGAATCGTTTTATCAACGCGGTTGATGTAGTCGTACGTTTCAAAGGCAATACCCTCTTTCCTAGGGTTCCTGTTGAGAATCTGCTTTTTAAACACATCACAAAGAGCCCGATGCCCTTTGATGCTTTTGTACATGCCTATCATATACAATTCCTTCAGCCCTGCATTGTCAGTGATACTAGCAATATCCTCAGATGAGGAATTAGTGATAGCAGAGACAGGTGAAGAATTTGCAGCAACAGAAGCATTTGAACATTCAGGTGAAGAATTAGCAGATTCACGTTCAATGCACTTCAAACATGGAGGAATAAATTATTCCTAAGCAGTGCTGATTTGTTGAGGAAGTAATGAATCACGTTCCTTCTGAAGATCTTCATAACTCTTCCTTACCTTCTCAAGATCTTGCTTTCTTTGAAGAAATTCGTAAGAAAGCTTCTCATGATCAGATAAGAGAGTGTTATGATGACTCTGAAGATTGTCAAACTTGGACTGAAATCTCTGAAGATTTTTAGTCAAAGTTTTGGTGCGATCCATTTCTTCACCCAACATATCATCACTCTCATAAAGCATATTTTGAAATTTTTCCAAAGCTCTTTGTTTATTAGTGGCAAGGGAAGCAAGTTTGGTGTAGCTGGGTCCAAATTCATCACCAGATTCATCATCACTAGATTCAGACAGGTAGCATTCAGTTACCTTGGCACTTTTGCCATAAGACATGGTGCGGAGGATGATGATTCTGACTCGAAAGTCATAGCCTTGCGCGATACCATGAAGTCCTCAAACCAGGGATCACGGTCAGTTCTATGACCTTCATAGACCTCAGAGAGTCGGTCCTAGATAAGCTTTGCATGGCTGAGATGCATAATATTCCTGAACTGATTTTGAGACAGATAGGAGCAGATGATGTCCTTCGCTGTGAGGTTGAGAATAGTGTACTTGCGAATGTCATCAGCCTCCGCCATCTTGCACAGATCGGTAAGACCAATCTCAGTGACGGTCCACAGCTCGCTGTTCATCGCCATGAGTCGCTTCTTCATCATGGCCTTCCACTTGGGATAATCATGACCGTCAAAGATGGGGCATGACACAGTCTTCATTCCTGCGGTCGACATAACTTAAAACTCCAGGCGGTTAAACCAAAATCACACAGAACAAGGGAGTACCTTGCTCTCATACCAATTGAAAGTGCGTTAAGTCGACTAGAGGGGGGGTGTATAGGCGATTTTTATGAATTCTTCACTGAGGAATTTCAGGGTGAGGAAATTCCTGAGCGAAGAACTACTTGCAGCAGAATAAGTACTCAGATGCAGACATAACAAAACATATGCATAGTTATCATGCTGAATGTAAGACAAACACAAAGTACATAAAGCGTAAGCACATGATGAGCAGGATAAACAGGATGAAGACAAACTGACTGAAGAAATTAAACTGAGGAAATTGAGAAAGTCTTCAGTCAAAGTCTTCAAACAGTAAAGATCAAGTACACAACACAGTAATGACGAAATGGAAGGGTTGAGGAAATAGAACCAGTAGGCTTGGTGAACATAATGATTTGGTAGACCAGTTGCAACTGCTGTGACAGTTGTAGGTATGGTTGGAGCGGCTAGGTATTTAAACCTGAGGACACACAGTCCCGGACACATAGTCCTCACCGTATTCTCCTTGAGCTAAGGTCACACAGACCTCGCCCAATTACTCGTGGTAAGTCTTCAGGTGACTTCCAAACCTTCACAAACTCGGTCACTCGGCGATCCACAATTTCCTTTTGGATGCTCTAGACCATGACGCCTAACCGTCTGGAAGATGCACAGTCTTCAAAGGTAACAAGCGTCGGGTCCACACATGAAAAATTTCTTTAGTGATGCTCAATCACTTTGGGTTTGTAGGTGTTTGGGTTTGGGTTTTCCTCGCTTGATGATTTTCGTTCAAAGTCCTCGGAGGATGGGATGCTCTCAATGACAAGTGTCAGTTTCTCTCGGAGCAGCCAACCAGCTAGTGGTTATAGGGGGCAACTATTTATAACCTAGGGAGCAGCCCGACATGATAAGACATAAATGCCCTTCAATGATATGACCGTTAGGTGGGAAATTTGAGGCTCAAATTCCTCAGGGCTATCATGTTCCTCACTTGTATGCAATCCGCACTGGCGAATTTCTAACTCCTCAGTCAGAACAAATTCCTCAGAGACCAGAAGAACTTCGTCTCTGTCACTGAAGAAATTGACTGAACTGCATGAGATTTCCAATGGCTTCACTCGAAAGGATTGGTAGGTTTAGGATTATGAGATGAGCATCACTTGGAAACTTTTCTTTAGTTTTTCCTCGACGCCCTTTAATAGTACGGTGTTTCCTATGACTCAAGAAAGAGAAAATGAAACTACGAAAATAAAAGTCTTCACGCTTCATGTTCCTCGTATGAATATCAAGTCTTCACGGTCACACCCATTTCTTCACTTTCAAAGTCTTCAGAAATCCAAAGTCTTCAGTTGAAGACATTCATTTTTAGGGGTCGACTTTCTTTGTAAATATCAAACTCCTCATAGACTTATAGACCTGTGTACACTCACAAATGCATCAGTCCCTTAACCTATAAGTCTTCAATACACCAAAATCACTAAGGGACACTAGATGCACTTACAAAATCACATAATCTCAGAATACCAATCGTCATCGAATGTTAAGCGTGCGGACCCTACGGGTTCGAGAACTATGTAGACATGACCGAGACACATCTCCGGTCAATAACCAATAGCGGAACCTGGATGCTCATATTGGCTCCTACATATTCTACGAAGATCTTTATCGGTCAAACCGCACAACAACATACGTTGTTCCCTTTGTCATCGGTATGTTACTTGCCCGAGATTTGATCGTCGGTATCACCATACCTAGTTCAATCTTGTTACCGGCAAGTCTCTTTACTCATTCCATAATGCATCATCCCGCAACTCAATCATTAGTCACATTGCTTGCAAGGTTTATAGTGATGTGCATTACTGAGAGGGCCCAGAGATACCTCTCCGATACACGGAGTGACAAATCCTAATCTCAATCTATGCCAACCTAACAAACACCTTCGGAGACACCTGTAGAGCATCTTTATAATCACCCAGTTACGTTGTGACGTTTGATAGCACACAAGGTGTTCCTCCGGTATTCGGGAGTTTCATAATCTCATAGTCAGAAGAACATGTATAAGTCATGAAGAAAGCAATAGCAATAAACTAAAACGATCATAGTGCTAAGCTAACAAATTGGTCTTGTCCATCACATCATTCTCTAATGATGTGATCCCGTTGATCAAATGACAACACATGTCTATGGCTAGGAAACTTAACCATCTTTGATTAACAAGCTAGTCAAGTAGATGCATACTAGGGACACTTTGTTTGTCTATGTATTCACACGTGTACTAAGTTTCCAATTAATACAATTCTAGCATGAATAATAAACATTTATCATGATATAAGGAAATATAAATAACAACTTTATTATTGCCTCTAGGGCATATTTCCTTTAGTCTCCCACTTGCACTAGAGTCAATAATCTAGTTCACATCGCCATGTGATTTAACACCAATAGTTCACATCGTCATGTGATTTAACACTATAGTTCACATCACCATGTGACCAATACCCAAAGGGTTTACTAGAGTCAATAATCTAGTTCACATCGCCATGTGATTAACACCCAAAGAGTACTAAGGTGTGATCATGTTTTGCTTGTGAGAGAAGTTTAGTCAATGGGTCTGCCACATTTAGATCTGTATGTATTTTGCAAATTTCTATGTCAACAATGCTCTGCACGGAGCTACTCTAGCTAAATGCTCCCACTTTCATTATGTATCCAGATCGAGACTCAGAGTCATCCAGATCGGTGCCAAAGCTTGCATCGAGGTAACTCTTTACAACGAACTCTTTATCACCTCCATAATCGAGAAATATTTCCTTAGTCCTCTAAGGATAATTTTGACCAATGTCCAATGATCTACTCCTAGATCATTATTGTACTCCCTTGCCAAACACAGGACAGGGTATACAATAGTTCTGGTACATAGCATGGCATGCTTTATAGAACCTATGGCTGAGGCATAGGGAATGACTTTCATTCTCTCTCTATCTTCTGCCGTGGTCGGGCTTTGAGTCTTACTTAACTTCACACCTTGCAACACAGGCAAGAACTCTTTCTTTGACTATTCCATTTTGAACTACTTCAAAAACTTGTCAAGGTATGTACTCATTGAAAAAACTTATCAAGCGTCTTGATCTATCTCTATAGATCTTGATGCTCAATATGTAAGCAGCATCACCGAGGTCTTTCTTTGAAAAACTTCTTTTCAAACACTCCTTTATGTTTTCCAGAAAATTCTACATCATTTCCGATCAACAATATGTCATTCACATATACTTATCAGAAAGGCTGTAGTGCTCCCACTCACTTTCTTGTAAATACAGGCTTCACCGCAAGTCTGTATAAAACTATATGCTTTGATCAACTCATCAAAGAGTATATTCCAACTCCGAGATGCTTGCACCAGTCCATAGATGGATCGCTGGAGCTTTGCACACTTTATTAGCACCTTTAGGATTGAAAAAACCTTCAGGTTGCATCATATACAACTCTTCTTTAATAAATCCATTAAGGAGTGCAGTTTTGTTATCCATTTGCCAGATTTCATAAAATGCGGCAATTGCTAACATGATTCGGACAGACTTAAACATCACTACGAGTGAGAAAATCTCATCATAGTCAACACCTTGAACTTGTCGAAAACCTTTCGCGACAAGTCGAGCTTTGTAGATAGTAACACTACCATCAGCGTCCGTCTTCCTCTTGAAGATCCATTTATTCTCAATGGCTCACTGATCATCGGGAAGTCAATCAAAGTCCATACTTTGTTCTCATACATGGATCCCATCTCAGATTTCATGGCGTCAAGCCATTTTGCGGAATCTGGGCTCATCATCGCTTCCTCATAGTTCGTAGGTTCGTCATGGTCAAGTAACATGACCTCCAGAACATGATTACCGTACCACACTGGTGCGGACCTTACTCTGGCTGATCTACGAGGTTCGGTAGTAACTTGATCTGAAGTTTCATGATCATCATCATTAACTTTCTCACTAATTGGTGTAGGCATCACTAGAACTGATTTCTGTGATGAACTTCTTTCCAATTTGGGAGCAGGTACAATTACCTCATCAAGTTCTACTTTCCTCCCACTCACTTATTTCGAGAGAAACTCTTTCTCTAGAAAGGTTCCATTCTTAGCAACGAATATCTTGCCTTCGGATTTGTGATAGAAGGTGTACCCAACAGTCTCTTTTGGGTATCCTATGAAGACACATTTCTCCGATTTGGGTTCGAGCTTATCAGGTTGAAGCTTTTTCACATAAGCATCGCAACCCCAAACTTTAAGAAACGACAACTTGGGTTTCTTGCCAAACCACAGTTCATATGGTGTCGTCTCAACGGATTTAGATGGTGCCCTATTTAACGTGTCCAAAGTCTTCAGTTGAAGACATTCATTTTTAGGGGTCGACTTTCTCTGTAAATATCAAACTCCTCATAGACTTATAGACCTGTGTACACTCACAAACGCATCAGTCCCTTAACCTATAAGTCTTCAATGCACCAAAATCACTAAGGGGCACTAGATGCACTTACAATCTCCCCCTTTTTGGTGATTGATGACAATATAGGTTAAGTTTTCAACGGGGATAAACATATGAAGTGTAAATACTGATATTGAGGAATTTGATTGCAAGATATAGAAGAACTCCCCCTGAAGATGTGCATAGGGAGGAATTTGCTTTCGAAGCAATGCACATTTGAAGAGTAGAATCATGGAGATCTCCCCCTATATCTTGTACTCCCTCTGTTCCCAAATATAAGTCTTTTTAGAGATTTCAACAAGTGAGTACATACGGAGCATAATGAGTGAATCTACACTCCAAAATATGTCTACATGCGTCCGTATGTTGTAGTCCATTTGAAATGTCTAAAAAGACTTATATTTAGGAACGGAGGGAGTAATTCATACACGCATTTAACATATGGTATGAAGAATTTGAAATGCATGATGAAATATGGTGACTGATGTAAATCAGCATGCGTGCATTAACATATATGAGGAAATAGCATGCAGAAGAACATAGCAAAAGTATCAGACCACTATCGGGTTTAAGTTTACAACTCGATCCAACAAAGTCTTCAAAAGAACGAGAGTTGTAAATTAGCAAAAAAAGCCCATATAGAGAGACCCGTTTGATGACTAACTCAAATTTCTCCCCCTCTGTCATCAAATGACCAAAAGGGACGAAAAATGAGAACTGACGCCCCTGAAGAATATCACGAAGACGATGGAGGAGCGCCAGCGTTGTCGGGGTCGGTTGTTGAAGTAGGGCCTACCGCAGCGTTGTCCAAATCTTCATGCTCATCGGTCTCGCGCGGTGAAGAATATGAGCTGGCCAGCAAGGAGGGAACTTTGACTTTCTTTAATTTCTTCGACGGTGGCTGAGACCAGTCAAAGTCCTGCTTGATGCCCATCTGCTTGAGATCTTCTTCACCATAAAGATGAGACAGAACAGCCCAGGTGCGATTGAATACTTCATGGAGGTAGTAGTGGTTCTTCTTCACTGAATTGTGTGTAGCAGTCATGTTGTGAAGAATTGAACCAAACTGACGCTTGACCCATTTGTGGTTGCGATCGACCTTCTGATGAAGACTGAGAAGAAGCTCACGATCAGTCATCACCCTTGGAGCTGTGCCTTGAGGATTTTGCTTTGAGGCATTGGCAGCAGAGTCATGAGTGGCAGAGTCATCATTGGTGGAGTAAGATGCAGCTTTGCGGAACTGACCATCCAATGGACGAATGCCTTCATCAATAACAGCAGTTGCCTTGCCCTTTTCATCAGCTGAGGAAAATGTCCGCTTGAGGACTTCAATGGGGTGCAAGTAGCTGCCATGGTTGAGTGCGTCAGCCTTGTAATTGATTGAAGACCTTGATCTGAGGAATCTCATAATCCAGGGAGCGTAAGGCTTCAATTCAAAAGGTGACAATGCAACATTGGCCAGAGTCCTCATGAAGAAATCATGGTAGTTGACAGGAACTCCATGCATGATGTTGAAAAGCAGATTCTTCATGATGCCAACGACCTCTTCATTCGAATAGTGGCCTTTGATTGGACTCAGTGTCTTGGTCAGAATGCGATATACAGTTCGTGGCACATACAACAATTCCTTCACGAGGAATTTGGTTCTGGGGGCTTGACCAGGCTTCAGCGGTTTCATCAATACTTGCATGTAATGGTCAGATAGCTCAGGTTCATGGTAGATGAGCTGCGCACCTTCAAGGGGAGGACTGACAGGCAGGGCATGAAGCATTTCAGAGGCCGGTGCTTTGAAGTGAGTGTTTACGGTCATCCAGTCCAACACCCAAGAATTTACATCTGCAGCATTGCCAGTGATGTGCAGCATCGCGTAGAACTGAAGAATTAGCTCTTCATTCCTGTCAACGATGTCGGTGCAGAAGTTGAGCAGCCCAGCGTCATGAAGAACACCGAGGACTGGTGTGAAGCAAGGTAGAGATTCCATATCCACATGAGGAATATGCTCATGGTGAAAGACCTTGTCCTTATCAAAAAGCAGTGAAGAATAGAAGTTGGCTTGCCTTGCTGTCCAGAAACGCTTACTTCGAAGGCGAGCAGAGTCATAAGGATTGTAATCTGTGAAGAATACATGCTCATGGAAGAAATCATCAGCCTTGAATTTCTGCTTCTTGGAGAAGGGATTCTTCGGCTTGGGCTGAGGAGTATCAGTCAAAGTCATCACAGCTTCAGGAATCACATTCTCAGGAACCACAGGCTGAGGAATTTCAGTTTCTGCTACAGTAGCAGCCTAGGTCTTCAATTCTTCATCAACATTAACATCAACACTACTGGCTGGAATTTCTTCAGGAATAGAAGGAGTGGCTTGAGGTTCATCAGAGCCCATTTGAACTTCAGTGTGCACTGGGGACTGAGGAATTTGTTGCACTGGTGTGAACATGGGAGAGTTGGGGTGATGACTTTCCCAAAAGTCATCATTCATCACGGGAGTGGTGCTCCCAATGTCCACGTCTTCATCTTCTTCATTCAATTCTTCAACGCCTGCCTCTTCAGCTATGAACTGAGGCATAGGCGATGAGACAACTGGGGTTGAAGGGATATTATCCACTTCAATTTCTTCGCCCAACTGCTCTGAAGAAGTAGCAGAAGGAACATCTTAGATCCGCTTGGGATCTCATAATCTTCACCAAAAGGAATGATTTCCTTTGATGGCATGCTTGAGACAGGAATAGCATCAATGTGATTCTCAAACGAGCTAGTCAATGTCTTCATCTTCTTCGATGCTGAAGAATCCGATGAAGCAGATGCTTTCCTCTTCTTTACAGTTGCTTGCTCTGCAGCCTTAGTTTTCTTTGCTTCTAATGCAGAAGGAATAATGGGACTTGGAGTTGGTGCAGGAGGAGCAGAGGAAATTGGTTCATTTTCTTCAGGCACAACTGACGCAGTTGGCCTGGTTAGTTCAGTTTCTTCAGGCTCAGGGACAGAAGCTTCAGCTGGCCTGGCTTGTTCTTCAGGCGCAACACTAGTGGTTGCCCTATCAATGTCACCAGCGGCTGGAATAGTTTCATCAGCCCTGGTACTTGCAGTTTCATCAGCAGCCTGATTTTCATCAGCGGTGCTGGCATGTTCTTCAGTGGGCTGAGCAAATGCTTCACCTGAGAAATTTTAATGTGCGTTGGAGCAGCAACATTGGATGTAAATCCCTTCGCTAATTTGACAAATCTGACTTTGGCTCCAAGCCATTCTGCATGGTATGCATCAAATTCATCACTGAGACTCTTGATTTCAGCTTGCAGAGCAATAAGTTCATCAGTTGTCATATTGACAACATTTTTCTTCAGAAAGCACTCCTTCTTGTATTGGGCTTTCTTCAGCTGCCTGGCCTTTTCAAACTTCCATTTTTCTTCGCCAATGAAGGCGGTCAGCATATGACTTTGGCCAGGTGTGAGATTCAATTCTGGCAAGGGAGTATTTGGATCTTTGTGCCATTGATCAATGAAATCCAGGATCTTCTTCGGATCCAACAAAAGTGGCACAGCACTACCCTTGGCTCTAGCGGCCCTTTGCTGTCTGTCTCTGATGATTTCGACAAGTTCCTCATCATCAGCTTTGTCTTCATCGGACGGTACTTGAAAGGCAACCTGCTTCTTGTGAGGACTTGGTCTTGAGCCTCGTCCAGCAGTGGCCTTGGTTTTCAGCAGAGTGGGGCCTGTTGAGGAATGCGGAGGAGCTGAAGAACTTGCAGAGGCTCCTAAGGCAATTGATTTTCCTGTGGTCCTTTGACACGAGGCGAGATGCACAGGTGCTCAGGACTTTGCCGGAGGAGCTGAGGGCTTTGGAGGAGCTGGAGCAGCATGAGGAATTTGCTGTGAGGGCTTTGCAGAATTGGGCCGTGAGGGCATTGCTGAGGTGCTTGGCCATGAGGGCATTGAAGCAGAAGCATTGGGCTTGTGTGCAACCTTCTTGGGCATGGCCTTCTTAGGCTTGCTAGCAGAGGCCTCAGTAGTGGCAGCAGCAGAATCTTCATTGAATTTCTTCACTACCTCTTTTGCCATTTTGGCCAGCTTAGCTTGACGCTTGGCCCATTCAGCGGGAAATTCCTCACCACGTCTGATGCTTGTGGGATCAGCTTCTTGGCCAGGTTCCAATGGAGGTCTTGGGCATGGAGGGTGTACAGCGAATTTCTTCATGTACTTTGGAGTGACATAGCGATATTCCCTCCATTCTCTGGCCCATCTCCTCTCAATCTTCTGAATGCGCACTTTGCACACATTCTTCGTTTCATGAGGAGGAGTGCAGTACCCTGCATAGATGTCGTTAAGAATCTCAAATGCAGTGTTGACTTCCGATTTCTTGCCTCCCTTCTGAGGTTTCTTGCCGTCAGCCATTTTCTTCACCTGAGGAATCTGAACAACAGAATTCTCTGAAGAGGTGTGCCACTTTTCTTCGAGGAACACTACAAATGAGTTAAGTTGATGAGAACCTAGTGATTCAGTAGCGAACATGTGTACCTGTGAACAGAGTATAGGTGCGAAGAATTTGGAGAGGTCATATGCGTTCTCAGAAGTTTTTGCAAAAAGAACAAGTTTGAGGAATTTGACCAGATGTGTCTTGAGGAATTTCACTAAGCGTTCTTTGACTTAGGTTCCAGAGTTGTATAGATTGAAAATCCACACAATTGAGGAATCTTGAAGAAAAATGTTGCTTAGAGAAACAGATCAAGAACGGATGTTCGCATGAGATGTTTAGTGTGTGAAGATCAAAGAATAAACACCTTTTGAAGATTTTAAGGAAATCATCAGAATCAACAAGGGCAATAAAAGTAACTTTTAATTTCCCTTGACGAAGAACACGACGAACTGAGAGGTGTAGATTTAGAAGTTCGTCTGTCCAGATCTTCCACGCCCTAACTTGGTAGAGGAAGACAGCTACGGCGGCGGCGGAGTGAAGATTTCCGCAGCCGGCGCGAGTACGATGGCGACGAGGTCGAGGCAGCGAAGCTCTTCCTCACTGGCGACGATGGAAGTAGCGGCGGCGCTAGGTTTTGAGAGCTTGAGCAAGGGAGTGAGGTCGAGCGGAGTAAAAACAGTTTGAGGAAGGGGAGGGGTATATATAGCCAAGGTGAAAAACCATTCGCCTGAGGAAAATGGACGAACGTGCCCCTGACCCTTCTCATTCTGGTGACATGTGTCACCCACGTACTGAGAGGTGGATATCGTGTAAGATCGTGGGTGAATAGATAAGTCCTATCGTAGAATGTGGAACGGTTTGAGCGGCAAAAACCAAAAATTCAGATTAGAATATTTTAACGTTTCGTTCGCAAATTCTTCAGCTGACAAGGACACAGTGAAGATTTTGAACGGGTTTCAAATAGAATGCACATGAAGAATTTGTGAATAGACTGGGTTGAGTTTAGCATAGAGGGGGAAGGGTCCGATCACATTCACTTAGCAGAAAAAGCAACTTGAAGAAATAGCAATAAGTGAATGTTGTAGAGGACATAAACTCATATATATATAGTCAATGAAGAACAACGACGGAAACAGTGAAGATAATACAAAGTTGAAGAAATTGAAAAAATTGAGGAATTTCAAGATGAAGAAAAACTCAATTTGAAGATTTTCAACTGTTGTTGGTGGCATGACCCACCATGTAAGAATGATGATTTCAGACGCCGCGTACAATTGTCGTAGGGCTCTGAGAATCAAATTCTTCGTTAATTTCTTCACGCTTAGATTGTTAGTCTTCATTGATTGAAGAAAAACGTTACTTCGTGTGTTGCACATCTAAGTCATCAATTTAGCATAAGTGTTAGGATGTGTGTCCTTTTCAAAGGACATTCGAAGATTCTAAGATATTTAGCTCACACCGCAACTTGCTAAATCTCTTCTCATCCAAGGGCTTTGTGAAGATATCGGCTAGCTGTTCTTCAGTCTTCACGTGCTCGATAGAGATGTCGCCCTTTAACACATGATCACGAAGAAAATGATGACGAATTGAATGTGCAGTCTTCGAGTGCTGAACTGGGTTATGAGCAATCTTGATGGCACTCTCATTTTCACAGTAGAGAGGCACATTCTTCACATTGATGTCGTAGTCCTTGAGGGTTTGCTTCATCCATAGCAATTGAGCATAGCACGATCCAGCAGCAATGTACTCAGCTTCAGCAGTGGAAAGTGATACGTTGTTCTGTTTCTTCGAGGACCAACATACCAGAGATTGTCCGAGGAAATGGCATGTGCCTGATGTTGACTTGCGGTCCACATGATCACCAGCATAGTCAGAGTCTGAATATCCAATAAGATCAAAAGCCGAGCCCTTGGGATACCCACAAGCATAATATCTGGCCTAGATGCACATAAATACAATAAAGAGCCAATCATGGAGCGGTATACCTTTTGATCGAAGTCAATACCATTTTCATCAGTGCATAGATGGCCATTTGTGGGCATAGGGATTTTGACGCCTTTGCAGTCTTGCATGCCGAATTTCCTCAATACATCCTTCAAGTATTTCTCCTGAGATATGAAAATGCCGTTGCGCTGTTGACGAATTTGAAGACCTAAGAAGAATTTCAATTCTCCCATCATAGACATTTCATATTCCTCCCTCGTCATATAACCAAATTCGTCAGTGTAACGTTGGTCAGTACAGGCAAAGATAATATCATCAACATATATTTGGCACATGAATAATTCATCATCATAAGCTTTGGTGAAAAGAGTTGGGTCAAGTGAACCGAGTTTGAAGCCTTTCTTCATGAGGAATTCCTTCAAAGTATCATACCACGCCCGAGGGGCCTGCTTGAGGCCATAGAGGGCCTTATTGAGTCTGTAGACTTGGTCAGGATGCTTTGGATCTTCAAAACCTGGGGGTTGAGCAACATATACTTCTTCCTCAAGTTTACCATTGAGGAATGCACTTTTCACATCCATTTGATATAAGATGATGTCATGATGGTTAGCATAAGCAAGTAATATGCGAATAGCCTCAAATCTAGCAACAGGTGCAAAAGTTTCATCAAAATCAATTCCTTCAACCTGTGTGTAGCCTTGAGCTACAAGCCGTGCCTTATTCCTCACCACAAGGCCATTTTCATCTTGCTTGTTGTGGTAGATCCACTTTGTGCCGATGATATTGTGCTTGCGAGGGTCTGGTCGCTTGACAAGTTCCCACACGTTGTTGAGCTCAAACTGGTGTAGTTCCTCTTGCATAGCTTGAATCTACTCAGGCTCCATAAATGCTTCATCTACCTTAGTGGGCTCTGATACGTCCATTTTGCATCATGCTTTTATATCGATATTTATTGCATTATGGGCTGTTATTTTTTTCGAGAAAACGCAAAAGGCTTTTGCGTTTCATTATATTGAAAAGAGAGATAGTTTGTTACATCCTCCTAGGAGGCTCCGGTACAGGCAAAAACACAAAAACATCAGTGGACGTCCCAGGTCTGTGGAAGGATGACACACAGGCCTCGAGCACCCGCGGTAGCCCAAAGCGCAGCTTCTTCCTTGATCCTTGCTACCAAGATGCTAGTCGATGGAGTTGCAGCATTGAAGACGCAATCGTTGCGGTGCTTCCAGGTCATCCAAGGGACCAGCAGCGTTGCGGTTGTGAGCCCTTTGTGCATCGGCTTGGGCGTGGCCTGCCGCGCCGTGCGCCACCAGGCGGAAAGGGAGCCTTCACCATTAGGTGCGCTGCAAGGTAGGTGCAGCCAAGACAGGATGTCATGCCAAACCTGCTTGGTGAAGGGGCATTCCAGGATCAGGTGGTTCATCGATTCTGTCACCTGATCACAAAGCGGGCAGCGAGGAGGGTGCGGCAATCCGCGACGAGCGAGGCGGTCGCCTGTTCAGCAGCGCCCCAAGTAAGCGAGCCAGTGGAAGAACTTCACACGCGGAGGGGCCCAGCCCTTCCAGGTAAGCTGCCAAGCCGGGCAGGAAGTAGAGCCGTGGAAGGTGGCTAGGTACGCGGATTGCGCGGTGTATGTGCCTGAAGCATTCCACTTCCATTGGAGATGGTCCGGTTCAGCAGATAGGGTGGTATGCTCAATGGCTCTCCAGGTTAGCAAGTATTGGCCAATCTCTTGGATGCCAAGAGTGCCATGAATGTCTGAAGCCCACTGGTGCGCCTGAAGACCGTCCGCCACCATTCTGCTCTTGCGGCTGCGCTTGGGGATGAGGGCGCACAGCTGAGGAGCGATCTCGGAGATGGATCGTCCGTTGATCCAGCTGTCCTCCCAAAACAATGCCTGCCTTCCATCGCCAATGGTCATGAAGGTAGACGCGAAGAAGAAAGCACGTTCCTCGTGAGAGAACTGCAGGTCGAGGCCAGCCCATGCTCTGTTTCCATCAGCGCGTGCAAACCAGAGCCATCTGGTGCGCAAGGCAAGGCCCGTGCGCTCCAGGTCGTGGATGCCCAGGCCGCCCAGGCTGGTAGGGCGGCAGACGCGGCGCCAATTCATGTGGCAGTTGCCGCCTTGGGCATCGGCACGCCCAGCCCAAAGGAATCCTCTCTGAATCTTCTCCAGGAGTTTGAGGACTTTCTTCGGCGGCGCGAGCACAAGGAGCTAATGCAGGGGGATGGCACTGAGCACGGACTTGACAAAGGCGAGGCGCCTAGCCTTGTTCATGAGGTGCGCCTTCCAAGTGGGCAGCTTCCCGGCAGTCTTGTCGACGACGGGTTGCATCTGGGCGGCCGTCGGGCGTCTCAAGGTGAGGGGGATGCCCAGGTAGGTGATGGGGAACTCTGCGAGGGGGCATCCCAGGGTCGCAACCGCCGAGGCGACCTCGTCGTCCGCACAACGGATCATCGTGGCCGTGCTCTTCTGGAAGTTGACGTGCAGGCCTGACGCACGGCCGAAAAGCTGCAGGATCTCTCTGACCGCCAACGTGTCGCTAGGCGAGGGGTGGCAGAAGAGGATGACGTCGTCGGCATAAAGCGAGATGATGGGAATCGCACAACGGGGATGCAGTTGTTGCAGAACGTTGAGCTCGGCAGCCCGGCAAAACAAGCGCCCCAACATGTCGACAGCAAGCACAAAGAGCTGCGGTGATACTGGGTCGCCCTGGCGGAGTCCACATCGATGCCAGATCGCAGGTCCAGGCGCGCCATTCAAAAGGACTCAGGTGCTGGCCGATGATAGCAGGATAGCGATCCAGCCAAGGAAGCGGTCGCCGAATCCGTATCGACGCAGGGCCTCGAAGAGAAAGGGCCACGAGACGGAGTCGAAGGCGCGGGTGAGGTCGAGCTTGAGGAGGATGCGCGGTGCTCCCAGCTGGTGGAGGAGGCGCGCCGACTGCCGCACGATCAAGAAATTGTCATGGAGGCTGCGCCCGGGGATGAAGGCATTCTGGATGGGACTTATCAAGTCATTCAGCTTGGGCGCAAGGCGGAGAGATAACATCTTCGCGAAGATCTTGGCGACGAGGTGGATTAGGCTGATGGGCCTGTAGTCGAACAGGCTGGCAACGTCGGCGCGCTTTGGGATCAGCGTGAGCAGCGCTTGGTTCAGGCAGCTGAATCCTCGTCCCCGGAGCGCATGGAGCTGCTGGAAGGCGTAGACGAAGTCATGCTTGACGACGGGCCAGCAGGATCGAAGGAACTCCACGGTAAAACCATCTGGGCCGGGAGCCTTGCGCGCTGGCAAGCGGTTTATGGTTTGCCAAATCTCGTCTTCGCTGAAAGGAGCTTCCAGGTCGTCAAGGACGGCCGGCTCGATGATGTGCTGCAGGTCAAGGGTGCAGTCTCGAGGGCGATCGGTCCCTAGCAGAGAATCGAAGTGCGCGAAGGCCGCGGCGGCCATGTCAGCAGGATCGGTGAGCACGGCGCCGTCAACCGTCAGGGAGTGGATCATGTTCTTCTGCTTGCGATAGGTGCACTGGCAATGGAAGAAAGAAGTGTTGGCGTCGCCATCTTTGAGAGAAGAGATGCGCGCGCACTGTCGCGCCAAAGTTCGCTCCAACGAGGCGAGGCCAAGATATGACAGCTTGATCTATCGATGGAGCCAGTCCTCGTGGGGAGTTAGCTGGCGGAGCTCCTGGGCCGAGTCAAGACGCAGGAGCAGATCACGCGAGATCGCGAGCTAGTCGCGGATGTTTCCCACGGCACGAGCACTCCAGCTCGTGAGCATGCACACGGTGAACTGCAAGCACCACATGATGCGGCGAAACAGGCTCGGGTCGTCCACCGAACTCCACGCAGCCGCGACCACGTCCTGGTAGCCCGCAATACGCGTCCAGTACTCCTCGAAATGAAAACGCCGATGCACAGGGGGCAAAGGCGAGCAGTCAAGCATGAGCGGACTATGATCGGAGACAACGAGGCGAGGCAGCGAAGGTGGCACTCTCCGTGCCGCTCCTCCCAGTCCGCAGTGCAGAGGACACGGTCGAGATGAACCAACCTGGGCGGGGTCTGCTCATTCGACCATTTGTACCGCCGACCATTGAGGTAAACCTCCTTAAGCGCGAGGTCATTGATAACACGGCGGAAGCGCCCCATCATGCGTCTGTTGATGTTCCCGTTGTTCTTGTC